>NW_027249658.1:0-105195 GCF_030848795.1 Temnothorax nylanderi | reverse complement strand
AAAACGTTAAAACTCTAAACTGCATGGTTGACAAAATTCTTTCTATATCTTTTCCAATCTTCTCTAGCTATTACATACAGAAGGTTGTCTTCTTCACCATAGACCAATGAAGGATCTGGTATATCGAATCTTTCTATTAGCAATGTTAATAATTCTTGAGGTGAGCAAAAACTCCTTAATCGTTACAATAAATAAATCATTAATAAATAATTTATCTCATATGTGAAAAGAATTGGTACAGTATGCTACCATTACTTACCTGTAAGTAGTAAGGAATGTTCTTACAAAAGCTGGATCAGCATATATGTGGTAAGTTAATCTCTCTACTAACTTTACCAAAGTTGCGCCTAATCAAGGGAACACCACCATTTTCCCTGGCCTCCAAAACAATATTTTCTGGACTATCTTGTTCAGTAATTTATACAAGTGAGATGGAGGTAGCCTCAATGGGTGCTTTCTTTCCTCGTCCAAGAGGATACTATCTAAAGTTCTTCTAACATACTTTTTGTATTCAACATCACTAAATCCGCCATCCAATTATTCTTGTCTTCGACAGATTTGGCAACAAGAATAACATTAGGGTGGTCCTTGGTGCAATTTCAAAAGCATTTTTTAATTCTATATAAAAAATATTTTAATTAGGAAGATTACAAATGTTAACACAAATTACAATAGAGTTGTATATACGTTTACCTTCAGTATCTTCTCTATCAATAATATCGACTTTTCTAATAAAAAGTCTCTCTTTCAGTCGGAGTTCACCTTGATGAGCTGAATGTCCACCTACTCCGACTGCAACAATACCTGCTGCAACAGTAACACTGACTCTTTTACTACCAGTTGGTTTACACAATACTAATAAACCATCGAATAACAAGGCCTTTCTTTCTGTAATCTTCGTCCATTACTAGCCACCTTTTCAATGTATCCTCTGTATAAACATTATATAATGATATATAACTATTAATGATTAAAAGAAATGGTTGAAGATATCGAGAGATAAAGAAATCTTTTTTTATTACCTCTAATAAACTCATTGCAACACTGCCCGATATCTCTTTGATCCCAACCGTCGACAGTCTTTTGTAGTTCATAGTTTTCTCTAATGCCGCCTGTCTTCTTGCTCTGCTCTGCATTCGTAAGCCGTATCCTTTTTGGAAGATTTGCTACACAGATTGCATTAATTCCATTTGTAGTGGTCTTAACAAACCTTGCACCTGTTCCAGAGTTTCGCCATCCTCTGTATTAGGTGTGCGCTTCTGTAAAACCTAAGATTTTGAAATATAAAAAGTAGATTGTTGTAAAAATAATTTTGTATATACGCATACCAAGTAAAAAGGTACCTTTATGTAATCAAAATACAGGAAACAATGCCATATAGGTTGCAACAAAAGTTTTGGTAAATAATATTTAACAGCCTCCTTAAAACCATGGCCTGCTGCCCGCAAAGCCGTACTAGCTTCCGGTCTTGACAATAAATTTGTTAAAACTTCCCGACTAGCTGGACTATTAATATCTTTCGCATATCTAAAGATATAATATAATTAGTAAGAATTTTACATATATCGCACACAATATAATACATACTTTATATAAACATCAAATTCTGCTGCCTCTGCTAATTCTTCAAAGCACGAACCAACTGTAGGTGTTTGCTTCTCTTCCGTAATTTCCATTATATCTTCTAAACTGCCGAGTAATGTCATAGTAACTTCATAAATATCTGTAATATTACTGAAAAGCGTCTCAAGTTCGCTTTTATCTTGCGCTAACTTTGCAATTTCTTCACGAAATACCTAATAATGGAAATTATTTTTTTAAATCTTTCTCGATAAAATTTTATTTATTCCCTAACAACATCTATGACATTATTACCTTGATAATCATATGTAAGTCACGTATGTAATGTCGTTCATCATGAATGAGATCTCGAACAGACTCTTCATAAGTCTGCGAAACAACTGCACTCAAGCTACTTTGTGGACCTTCCGTACAATCATCTTGGTGAAACATGTCCATCAGTACCTATTGATAAATTACATTGTTTCAAATAATTATTTCCAATATTTTTAATATCCCAAACATCAATATCAAAAGAAAAAATAGCAAATGGAATATTTAATAGTTAGAATGTTTATCATAATTTTGTATCAATGACAAAAATAACCACCGCAATAGCATGCAATACAAAAGTGATTAAAAAAGATCAACAGAAGCTATTATTAAAATTTTTCCATAACAATTTGTATGCGTTAAAATGCTTCTTGTCAATATGTATATTCACATGTATATTATTAAATGCATGCTACAGTATAATTAGCATAAACATGGTAATATCGTGTATATGATTTACATTTATATTAATCTCTACATTTAAAAAAGATAAAAACACATACTTGCACATAGAAAGAATTACGCAATTTTAACAAATATATTTCTTTTATGGCTAGCTATAAAAAAGTGGAAAACATTGAAAAAGTTGAAGAAAGCTTACTGATGTTAATTTGCTCTAACGTTACGTTTGATGTTGATGCTAAAACATAATTATTCTGCATACATTGTATAAAAGAAATATATCAACAAGCAATTCTTTAAACAAGCAGTAAGTTATATATGTTGTTAAAGAAGAAACAAGAGGGAAATAACACAATATTTGTGCACAAAACAACTAGATAACCAAGATAAAGTATTTATCCAAAACTTTTGTATTAAGAAAAAAAAACTTGTAAGTTGTTAAATATATTTTCTCTAATTCCAAAATCTTAAACTTATTTATGAATTTTATTTATATTCACGAATTAGAAAAAATATGATCAAAACGATTTAAAAAAATGTCGGACATATTTTAAATCTTTGCAATCAATTGAAGTATTATAAAAGTGCCTTTCCTAAATAAATTTTGTAATTGCGACATTATAATTACATATTTTACTCATATAAATAGTATTATGATTTTATCTTTCTTGTATATGTAACGAAAGTTGCAATAGATCATCTAGTCAACTTTTCCAATAAATTATCTAGTAGGAAACAATAAGAAGTCTTTTAAGCTGAGGAACAATAATAGAAAAACAAAAAGAAGATGTAAGATCAAATGTAACTTTTTCTAAAAACAATACAAAGATAGCAAAAAAATATTATGACACCTTGAATCTTTTCTGTGCAATCACGAGTACGTACCACCTAGAACAGCATGAGCGAAGAATGAACATGGTTGGAGTTGTTATATATTAGTGGAAAGCATGTAATCAAGCATAGAATATATGCAGCCACAATTAGCCTAGTGTAGCCAATTCTGAAATTCGTTAGTGTGCTACCTCGCTAGTAGTAGATGCTTCAAATTACGGTGTATGAAAAAAAATTTACAATTTCCATTTTTTATCAAGCTAAATAAACTAGATAATGCATTTTCAAGTGAATTAGGCAAGTGGGATAAAAGAAACTAACTTGAATCGACAAGTAATAAGCAAACTATTACTAGCAAGGTATATTTCTCTACTGCCTATTTAATGCAATGTAACACCACTCGTTTTAATCACGTTTCCTCTATACAAGCCTCATAAACTATGTGTACCATTGTGTCTAGATATTTTATAAGACTGATTCGAAATATTTTAAGTATCACATGATAAAACTATTAATATCATGGTACACTTATAATATATCTACATATATATTACATATATATTACAAACATATATATTAATATTCACAATTTAAATATGCATATATATATATATATATGGATATACTCAAATCAGTCTTAAAATGCAAATGGTAAGACACGATACAGAATGTATGTTGGTTAATTAAGGTGCAGTACGGAGAGAAACAAGACAAATACATATTTCTACAAACAATGTCTTACCATATCCGCGTACATCGCGACTCTTATATCCTCACACGAAATCTCTACGTGGCGAATATTCTTGACATAATTTCCAGCTAGCTGAAAGAAAGTAATGTTAAATATTTCCAGGCAATTCTTTTGAAATGGAAACGAGCGAGGGCTGAGAATAATTTAATATTTCGAACAACAACGAACTACCAACCTTCAAAATATCAGCAGAAATATATTCCAAAACACCGACTACAAACAGGCTGACTTGCGAGTCAATTTTGTGCTGTAATACTTCCTATTAAAAAAAAAAAAAAACATGTATTACAATTACACAAGTTTGATTACACGGTTTTATATAAGATTCTTGAACTTGCATGCAAATGTGTAAATAAACTGTGCCATAGATATGTACTTTTTGTAATAGCTGATGAATCTTGTCAACTGGTAGTACTAACGGCGACTTCTTTTTCCCTTTCTCTAGAGCGTCTCTCGCATCACGTAGAGCCCATCTATCGATAGGTGTAGGAAACGTCCGTCTTACTCTTTCCTCTACATCTTGAGGAGTCTGTGGAGGTGGATGTCACAAAGCATGCCTAGCATTCTTAAAATTAAACTCTCCACATAGTCTAAGGCATCTTGGCGAGCTTCGAGACTAGGATGTACTTGTTCTAGTACCTATAAAGTAACGAGAAAATGTTTTTCTTGACTATTAACGCAAGTATTTATAGTATATGCTGTTGTCAATTATATTATTGGCTAAAGATACACAATTATATTACAAAATATACTTTGGGACAGATACGTCGACGAAGGAGAGTTGACAGTCGGAGAGTAGAGATAAGCGCGAGGATACGATATAAAAAAATCTACCAATCGTCGATGTTGACAGGAAGGCATTTGAGAAATCATATGGTGGCCGCGCACGGCGATGACGTCGGTCGGTGTCGTTGATCGATCCAGCCTCGACGTAAAATCATTGGGACGAAAATGATCGAGCGCTGGAGCGAACAAAACACGAGAAGGAGAGGCGCGGGGGTGAGATGGAGGGGATAGAACGGGATAGTAAAAGACAAGAAAGCGAGGTATACAAGACGGGGGCATGGTACGAGCGAGAAGGAGGGAGGGAGGGAGAGATAGAGAGAGGTAGAGAGAAGGAGATAGAGATAGATGAAGCGACAAGGAGCGGAGCGGAATCGAAGAATCGGAGCAACGAAAAGATGTACCTTGCGCAGGGAGTTGACAAACACTCCCTTCCACTTGGCAGCGTTCTCCTCCTTCTGAAAGTCGTAGCCCGACGGCTCGCCCACCGCTGACGCCGGCGACGAAAACATTTCACCGAAGTGCTCGAGAGTCACGCGCGCTTGTCTAATTGTAAGAAAAGTTCGTGGGATTTCCAAAGGGCATATCGTCAGCAATCGCGAGAAATCGGCCGAGACGTCCGTGGTGCCGTTCCGCGGTCCTTAGCTTAACATCTCCGTCTCCTTGCGCTGGCAGCCCGAACCCCCGATCGCCCCCGATTGCCCGATTGCCGATGGCTTTTCGTTGCTCTCCGACAGTGCTCGACAGCTAAGCCAGACGATTGTATCTGCGCGCTGCTCTCGCGTTCCACGCGCTCGTCGCTCCCGGCAGCGTCACCGAGGCCGGATGAGGCCGAGGCCGTGACCGAGCCAAGAGTCCGAGAGCTCTGGCACTCGTACATCTTACACGCCTTTATTCCGTGATTTTTCCCAGAATCCGTAACGAGCACCAGCGTTAACATCACCGACCGAGAAACTGGAGCTGGCAAAGTGGCAAGTTGGGAACTGAGCAACTGAGCCTCTCTATGATGGCCGCGAGAGGCCCGCGAGAGCCGCAGATCCGCGATACAATCGCCTTCGGACCAATTTATCGATAAATAGGAGTAAAGGGATGGGCAGTTGGTTCGATCGATCGATTACCTCACCGATGTTTTCAAAAATTCGCCCAATCCCAGTATCCCCACTGATCCCTACGTCACTGTTCCCTAGAGTCCTAGTAGATTCCAACTTTGCCGCCGCCGCCATCTTATGATCGTACGCCCTGCTGTTTATTGGTCTATAACTGACCAATTAGAAGGAGGAACAAGTTCGCGTTTCTTTAGTCCGTATCTACAATAGCTGTAGTAAGCCTCAAGCCGTAAGAAATTGACCAATTACAGGCGAATGTGAGGAGAATAATCAAACTGTGATTGGTCAATTTCTTACATCTTGAGGCTTACTACAGCTTACTCTATCTATTGTAGATCGGGCCTTACTAACCGCTGTTACACGGCGCCGTTAATCGGATTTAATAACATCGGTAGTTCTTAGACTAGCCAATCACACTCATTCTTCAGAAGAAGGGAATAGCTGTGATTTGCCAGCCTAAGAACTACCGATGTTATTAAACCCGACGTGTAATGCTGGGTCTACAATGCGAGTCGCAAAGTCGTGAGTCGCAAGAATTGACCAATCACAGTCGAATTTGAGGAGAATAATCGACTGTGATTGGTCAATTCTTGCGACTCACGACTTTGCGACTCGCATTGTAGACCCAGCATAACAGCGGTCACTAATAGCGAATTCGGGCGCTTGCACTAGTGCATACTGAATGCGCACTAAGGCCCAGTTCAACAATGGCCAGTTAGCTTAAAGGCTCAGTCACAATGAGAAAAATAAGGAATAAGATAAAGGAATAAGGAATAAGGCATGTTGCATCTCACTTTAATGTACATGTACTAAAGTGAGATGCGACATTTCCCTTATTCCTTATTCCTTTATCTTATTCCTTATTTTCTCTTTGTGACTGAGCCCTAACTAATAGTTAACTTTCACTCTCTGTCTCTTTCTAACCTCAAAGGTTAGAAAGAAACGGAGAGTGAGAGTTAACTACTGGTTAAGCTAACTGGCCGTTGTTGAACTGGGCCTAAGACTTGTTCTTAATCAATTGTTATGCTGGGTCTACAATGCGAGTCGCAAAGTCGTGAGTCGCAAGAATTGACCAATCACAGTCGAATTTGAGGAGAATAATCGACTGTGATTGGTCAATTCTTGCGACTCACGACTTTGCGACTCGCATTGTAGACCCAGCATTATATTTACAGATTATCTTAAATACTTCTAAAGCCTTGTGTACACGATACTAGAAATCGGTCCGAGTTTCGGTTTAAGCCAATGAAACTGCTGCTTTTCTGTAAGAGCTGCAAGTTGATTGGCTTAAACCGAAACTCGGACCGATTTCTAGTATCGTGTACACAAGGCTTTAAGCCTTGTGTCCACGATGCTAGAACTGCGTCCGAGTTTCGGTTTAAGCCAATTAACTTACAGCTCTTACAGAAAAGCAGCAATTTCATTGGCTTAAACCGAAACTCGGACGCAGTTCTAGCATCGTGGACACAAGGCTTAAAGCCTTGTGTCCACGATGCTAGAACTGTGTCCGAGTTTCGGTTTAAGCCAATGAAAACTGCTACTTTTCTGTAAGACCCGATCTACAATGGGTGTTGTAAGTCGTAGTCGTAAGAATTGACCAATCACAGTCCATTATTCTCCTTGCGGTCGAAGAATAATGAACTGTAATTGGCCAATTCTTACGGACTTACGACTTAAAACATCTGTTGCGTATAGCGCTTCATATTAATCGTGCACAATAAATAAAACTCGATAAAAATATTCAAACACGTTCACGCACGTACAAGCATAAACATATAACAGACACATTCGTCTCTCCACGAAAAAAGGACCATCCGACATGCTTACATAGCGTCCTTTCGGCGGTCTCAGCCGCGACGGAAACAATTATCTTCGCGATTCGCGGCCCTCCTTTGATCCCGGCGATCTGTTTTCTCGACGTTTTCGATGTAGATACGCGGTGTTTTTGATCTGCAGATGGCCGGCAATAACAAGCTTCGAATTTAGGATATATAAGGAAGCGTCGACTCGGCCGCGAGTCAGTATCGAGTAGTCAAGCGCTGAGTTAGGATCGAAGGTCCTCGCGATCGAAGGAACGAATTAAAAACGTTATCAATACGACTCAGAGTTTTAATACTCCCAGGCGTAGTCGTCGACGTGCGTGATCGCGAATATATAAAACAGATTGAGACGGCCCAGAGTACTCGCACTCCCAGGCGTTGCCGTCGATCAATGCGACAAAACTACATTAACAATAACCTGTAATACAACTTACAAGGGGAACACCAAACATGGCCCCCTCCGATTCCGGCGAGTCTAACATATGTTGTAGTCCTACCCTCCCACTAATTCATGGTAAAGCGATACGACCCAACTCTCAAGCATTTATTATTTTAACAGAGAAATTAATATGTTTTAATTACAACATTTATTATATTTACAAATTATTTAATTAATTTATTTGATTTGCAATAAAAGTTGTGTAATTGTAAATTATTTAATTATAAGTTTTACTATGCAATAAACATTTAATACTACAAAAAGGAAAGTATACAAAGGAAGCCAAAAAAAAATTAGACTGTTTTTATGTATAAAACTCATAAAAATTTTATTTCTAATAATCAAAATTTATTATTCATCTTCGGAATCAGATTCACAATGAGACAGATTACATGTTTTAGGATGGTATTTATCATAAAAACATTCAAAACATAATATCTTTTTACAATGAGCACATTGAATAAAACCTACACTTTTGCAGATGCACAATTTTTTTACTACTGTTATGGGAAAACAAATATCATTCATATTTAAAAATATTGGCCTCTCTTCTATTAATTTTGATGCGTACCAAGCATATAAAAGCATCGGTTGAAAAACGGGAGCGCTCAATTGATGTAACAGCAGCGAATGTATTTTTATTGCGTCCTCTCGAGTACCGATTTCTCGCTGCTGTTGTAATAAAAATGAACAATTTTGCAATCGCTTTATAAAATTTTTTACCTGTCGATAAAAATATACATTGCACGGCTGACAAAGAGGGGTGCATTTCGGAGGAATCACCTTAACAGTACACGATGCTCTATTTGTTTCATCTTCGAAAATATCATCATACAACGTTAAATCGGTTTGACCTCCCCACGAGTCTATCAATAACAAAAATTTATTGTCTACAACATACGGAGACAAACAATATTTTAAATAGTCGGTATATATATGTTTTGTTAATTTGCCCGACTTTGAACACGAAACAAAAACATTTTTATATTCGCTTATTAATGTATCTACTTTTTTTTGCACCGTCGGACCAAATTTTCCTGTCGATTCCTGCATGCACAAGAAAACCACAGGTAACATTTTGCCCGATGCAGTTATGGCGTATTGTGCAGTATACGAATGAGAAATATTATGCAAGCTTTTCTTTTTGATAAGGACGGTCTTTGAGCCTTTTGGTGCGAGCGATCTATTATATGGAATTTGGTACTGACATCCCGTCTGATCCGTATTAATAATGAAATTACAATCAAATTCGGGCATAATTGCCCTCGTTTGTGTTTGAAATCGTTCTGCTGCCTCCAAAGTTTCTTCCAAGGTTGCGTGATCTCTGTTGCTTATGTATCTGGTTATTTTCCTTTGCCGAATTTTATACTTCTGTTTGAATCTATCGGTCCAACTAGAGCTGGCAGAAAAACTGAAATTATCATTTAATAATGGAAAAGCTGTCGCCATCGCCCATTGCTGTAGAGTTCTTGTTGTTATCTAAAAATTGATGTTAATGTACTTTTCTAAAATCGTTATTTGATAATATTAATATTTTATAATATAAATATTTTATAATAAAAATTTTATAATATAAATATTTTCCAAAATTATACCTGCTCAAGACACTGTCTTGCTTCTGTAAAGTGTTCGAATGTTTGCGTTTCAATGTATTTCCATTTGTCAATTTTTGTTCCTCCTCGTTTAACATCTTCTTTCCATATACGCAGCATTTTTTTATTTTTTAACTTATGGCAACCTTGCCTCTGTAAAGTTTTTAAAGTCCATTGCGGATGCATCTCGGCAAGAGCAACTGCTTTTTCTTTATACGATAATGGTATATATTCATAATTGCGAGAAAATGGCAATTCTGGCTGGAATTCTGGACTTTCACGAGGTATACACTATAAGCAAAGGAATTGCATTGCATGCTATATTATTTTTATCTATTACGCTGACTCAAGAAATAAAAAAACAAAAAATATTAGCAAAAATTCAAACATACCTCCTCATATTCTTCTGCATTGTCAATGTCAATATCTTCGGCACCTATTAGATCTTCATCTATTATTATTTTGCGATCGTCCAACATAAACATAATTTCATTAAAAATTGCTTCGCCCATAGCGATAGAAGCGTGCGATATTTGTGCTGGTGGTGTATTTGTTAGCAGATTTTCTGCTTCCAGCAAACTCTTACAATATATAAGAGCGTTAGTCAAGTTATTTTTCATATCATCATCCTTCCCAAGGCTCTCTGCTTCCGAGTTTGAATCCGATATATTCTGTTCTACACTTTCACTAGTACTTGGCTCTTGCATTTTTCTGACAATATTTTTTCACTTTTTGCACTACACGCTGTATGTTCCGAACGCTAGCTCTTGCTCGATTTGAATGAACTCAACGGTCTAACGACCTAACCTAACCTTTCAACAACCCCAGCCACACAAAGAAAACAAGTTCTCAGGTAGCGCGTATATCAGATTACACAATAGCAGATACCCGTACCAAGAAGGAAACTTTCTCTGTAGTCAAAATTCGTTGCTGATACAAAAATAAAAATCGTGGCAAAAGTAAAAAATAAATTTAAATATGTTTATTGTATAATACATAAATTTTAATTAAATGTTTATTGCATAGTAAAACTTATAATTAAATAATTTACAATTACACAACTTTTATTGCAAAGCAAATAAATTAATTAAATAATTTGTAAATATAATAAATGTTGTAATTAAAACATATTAATTTCTCTGTTAAAATAATAAATGCTTGAGAGTTGGGTCGTATCCCCTAAGAGCTAAAAGTCGACTTTAAGTCGACTTGAAGTCGACTTCTACCGAAACTGACTTGGCAGAGAAGTCGACATTTTTAAGGACGAAAGTCGACTTGAAGTCGGCGAATGTCGCAAAAACCACCGACTTAAAGTCGACTTCCCGTCATGATGAAAAGTCGACTTCCCGTCATGACGAAAAGTCGACTTCCCGCCAACTTTTAAAGTCGATAAAATAAACCGCCGCGTACGTCTGGAGGTCGATTGTGTATCTTGAAACGAGGTAAAAATAACAAAAGTTAACAGATTTTATTAGATTTTGATAAATAAAATCGTAGATACGCTAATGAATTTTCTCACTTTTGTAATTTTTACCTCATTATTTCAAGATACACAATCGACCCCTTGCTGGAGGGCTAAAACTGATGCATTTCGATTTTTTTTCATATATAAAATAATTTAATTATCTAAAAAACTGTATAATTACAATCCTAATGTTTTATTCTTAATTACAAAGGCGGCCATATCTGTGCCACTTCTGCGTGCGCGGATTCCGGCAGCCACTTCTGGTAAGCTGACAATAACAGAACTAAAATTAAAACATTCCAGCGTTAATCGCGAAACAATATGCAAAATTAGCTATATAAATATATATCATATTATTATCATAATGTTGTAAATATATAATAATATTATATATATATATATATATATTATTATAAATATATAATATCCACAGACTTTTATACTAGACCACTAACATCTATGGACGCACTGCCGAAAAGCTGATGCGAGTGCAAGGTGCAAGTGTTAGTGAAGGGTGCGGCCATATTGAATTAACAATAAGTCACTATCGGGTGTTCAGTTGCTCATGATGTGCGTTTATCTGCATTCGTTATTACAGTACATAACGAAGCAGGCGAATGTTTTTGTGTTAAATATTGGTACATGTTATCAATAAGTTTGTAAGTCATGCCTTCGACGTGTAGCGTACTTGGATGCCGAAATCGAACCACTACTCCTGTAGTATTAAACCCTTTCTTTTGGACATTCTGTATATGCCAGACTATTGTATAGAAATCTTGTATAAAACCACTTGTATAGAATAGTAGTATAGCATATCTTGACTAAAATCAACATGGCGGCAAGCATCACGGCCGAGATGTCTGTCAGCGGTCTAGTATTGTATAGAAGTCTATGATAATATCTAAATATTATTTTATAAATTAAAATCTCACATTTTTTATCCGAACCCCAGATTTCTAGCAGTTTGTGTTTGGACACGACTCCCTGCGACTGCAGCGTTTGTACTATTGCTTGAGTGCGTGGTATCAACCTGAAAAAATCGTATTGAATTGATGTAATCTATTCGATAAATCAACGTGAAATCAAAAGGAGATAGAATAACGATTTACCTGGCCCATGACTTGGTGATGCTCCCAGGTGTTGTCAGCAGCGACGGGACAAATCGTTTCAGCTTAGGGCACACTTGACCCTCCAAGAAGAAATACGCTAACCACTTGACACCGTCCACGGATGCTCTATATCCATCGATGGTAGTGCCCATTCGGCCTTTCCGAATGTACCAGACACGCGGCAAATGATCTTTCCGGTTCATTGATTATATCTATAAATATCTTTATAAATAAGTAGGAAAAACATTATAAAGCAACAATTGTGATAAAAATACCTTGGCGGTGGATCAACCAATGGTTCACTAAGATGGCATAGCATGAGCGAATTTCGGCAATCATTCGGGTTCTATCATCGTGACACCTCGCATGTACATCTTATTCGTTTCGTACATCTCTTTATAAACCACCTATTCCGGACTGATTTTCCGTAGAACGCACGAAGAATGCATGAACACAGGTTCCTTCATTTCTGGTGTTCTGAAAGATGATACAGAATGGAGAGGTCGCATTCAATAGGTCTTAATTATCGATGATAATTAATAACACACCATACCTAACCTGTAAGCATGTTTCCACTTGGCCTTATCCTGATCCTCTTTTACCTCGTCGGGCAAAACCTTTCTCGCGACTTGATCCGCCATACCTGCAAGAACTATCTGGCGTCTTATCGTGTCCTGTCTCGCGGCACGTATTCCTCGCACTCGCGTAAACTCTGGTCCACTCATCTGGTCCTCCAGCCTCCTCGAGATTCGCCGCCATATTGATGATGCATGACGCGCCGCTTGACTGTTTTCCGTCTTTTTATAAGTCGACTATTTAGAAGTCGACTTTTAGTCGACTTTCCGCCATTTTTAGAAGTCGACTATTTAGAAGTCGACTTTTAGTCGACTTTCCGCCTTTTTTAGAAGTCGACTAGAAGTCGACTTATAAAAGTCGACTTGCCGTCGACTTTCCGTCAACTGTGCTCTTAGGGTATAAACTGCAGTATTTTTGTATAAGCAAATATTGTCGTCAGTGACAGCTCTATGTGCTCAATATTTTTTATTTTTTTATTTTTGATATAAAGTCGACCAGCCCCAACTACATTTTTGTGCGTACTTCAATTCTGTAAAAGAATTTTGCAATTCCATAAAGCCAATTAAAAGACCACTATAGGATCCCCTTAATGCCGATTGCGCCCGCATTCCTGGAGGCCTATTAAGGGGATCCTAAAGCCGTCTGTAATACCGACAATCGTACTTTTCGCTTAATTTTTTATTGGCTTTATGGATTTGAAAAAATCTTGCACAGAATTAAAGTATGTGCTCTACTCTGTGGACGACCACCGATTTTGTAACAAAATAAGTAAATAAAATAATAAAAAAAATCCACTTTAACAATATTTGCTTCGTATAAAAATTCTACAACTTGATGTTACAAAATGAGGGTGCAGGTCCATTCAGTAGACATAAAGGAATATCATACCGTTTGTAGAATTAGGCTGAGACTCCAAACAAAAAAGTTAAACGAAAAGTACGATTTAGAAAGACCTTTACGTTCACGTAATCGTACTTTTCGTTTAACTTTTTTGTTTGGAGTCTCAGCCTAATTCTACAAACGGTATGATATTCCTTGATGTCTACTGAATGGACCTGCACCCTCATTTTGTAACATCAAATTGTAGAATTTTTATACGAAGCAAATATTGTTAAAGTACGAGTGTAGGTATTACAGACGGCTTTAGGATCCCCTTAATCGATAATAAAAGATAAAGTTGATAAAAGAAATAAACCCTATATCAATGAGATGCATTTATTTTATGAAAAGTTTATTATTTTCAATTGTATTTTGTTGTTTTTGATATATACATTTTTTAATACAATTGTTTTAATCTGTGTTTTCATTTTATTGAAGTTATTTCATTTTGAATTTCCGCCTTTTTGTGTGGGGCAGTTCTGCAGATTGGTTCTCTGCCCTTTACGCCATTATGCACGTTGCTTGAGAGAGAGGGGGAGGGAGAGATGCGCGAATGTAAGCGGGAGTGTGTTGATTGGCCATCGGGGTGGAAAGGGTGCTCTCGGGACTTTGGGAATTCTCTATCCGACAGCCAATCGGCGCGTCCGAAAAATTTATCTCGCGACAACGTTCGGAGCGCACCGAGCGCACGACGCGCACGCATGGCGAAAACATTTTTTATTTTCCAATAAACACCGAATTTGTCCCTCAGTAAAATAGGGGTTCAGTACCGCTTTCATCTTTTCAGAAACACGTACTGTTAGAGCCGCTTCTTTCTCGCGTTTCGCCGCTTCTAATTGTTCGTTAAGTTCGGCAATGGACGTCTTCAGTTGGATATTTTCAGCAAGAATGGTTTTTACGTACTGTTCCCGCTCTGCTAGTTGCAATGTCAGTGATTTATTTTTCATTTCAAGACTGTTCAATTCCTGCATACACTTTTCTACTGAACTTGCATGAAATTCGTCTAGAGACCTGTGATGTTTCAAGTCAGCTTTCAACCACGTTATGGTCTTATGTGGATCCTCTTCTTTGCTTGCCGTGTTGCCAGGAACATTGCTGATAATGTTTTCGTCCATATATCTGAAAACATTTTTACGTAATTAAGATATGATTGTCAATCTCACATAGAGTATGAAGCATGCCATGTTGAAGGTAAAAACATGAGAAATTATGTCGAAACCTCATGATTTCTCAATTAATTTGTCCTTTTATTATTTTTCGTAAACTTAAATAAAAAAACATGTGACCATGTTTGCTTGTTTTTTTCTTGTACAACTGTCACCTGATTAAGACTACTTTCAATCCATTAGCGCATATGATGATAATTAAGCGATATTTAGGTAATGCAAATTTGAAAAAAATAACACGAATTCTTTGTCGGTAAAAGAAATGGTTTTTCTTACAGGTACACCAGGAGATTATAAAAAAACCTGGGGAGTCCTGTCGGTACTATACGGGACAAATGTCATCGTCTTGCAGAAACATTAGGTAAGGAAAAATGAAAAAAAAAATGAAGTTATGCTTTGTGGATAAATTTGTTGTGAATTTTTTCAGGTTTCAGAAGACATAATTATTGGTTTGAATCTTTTCTTAGCACTACTTTGGCAGAATTACTTCCTCCCTAATGGGTTATTGCGATCACGTAAAAAATTAGTAAAAAATTACATGATACAGCACTTTAAAAAAGTACATGATTCTTTAAATTACTTCAAAAATGAATATTATACTTTTCAACATGTCATTTGAAACTGTTATGCTTTTAAAACGGAAACTTAAGTCACTTTTTTTAAACTGGTGATAAATAATGAATATCAATGCAATTAAAAATTAATCATTACTACATATTGCACCATAAATAGGCAGTAAAGTATTTCACTCACCGACATTGACGTTTCAATGGTGGACTTCCTTGTTCACTATTATATTCTGCCTCGTGAACTTTCGTCTTGGAAGTAAACCGTTTACTCCTCGATCTTACTGTGCGACGTAACGAAAGTGTACTACACTTATGTAGTACTACCTTCTTCTTTTTGGATCTACAAAATAAGTACATATATAAGGTCATTAAAGAATTTCCTAACTTGTCACTGTAAAACTTAATTATTGTATTGTTAAAACTATACAAGAATTAACAGATATAAACAAATCGTTGTGCAACGCATTGAAATGGACTTGCTGAAAAATTTGTTAAAAATTTTCCATCTATGCGTACGAGTGTGTTATCTCACGAATAAATTTTACTAACCTTGTTGGAAAACTATCACTGCGCAACAGTTCATAGGATACTTCCTGAACATTGTTGTCACTGTTGGTTGGTTCCTGGCAACGATTACTGAAAAAACATATAGAAAATAATGTTACAATTAATGTACACCAAACTTATAGTGATGACATATGGGAAAAGACCTGTGCACATTGCATTTCAAAAGAATCAAAATATCTTTAAATGGCTCACTTGAGTCGAATATATATTACACAACTGTAGGAATTACATTACTTATTGTGGAAAAAAATAACTTGAATACAAGATATATCCTCAAAATGTGGTACACTTGTATTTTAATACATACGTAGTAGATACTGATGTTAATGTTTCATGGCAACTCGTTGAGTCTATCATCGGCAGATCCAAATCTTGTAAGTGCTCAGTGACTCCTGCAGGGGATGGTCCTGGGGTCGAAGATGGTATCGGAGTATTAGTGCTCGTGGATGGGCAAACCAAATTAAACTCCCGCCTTATCACCTTCATATTATCTTCTTCACGAGATGCTCTAAAAGAAGGAAAAAGTTATTGTAATTTTATATACATACTACAGAAAGACTACAATTGCTAGCTTTGTAATTTTAATAAATATCAGAGCAATGAAAATGATTGTTATATCTCGTCTAATAATTCATAAATAATATATTATAGCACTATATATTATTAACGATATGGAGCTATGGTTAAAAAAGGACTATATTGATTTTTCCTTGTTAACTTACTGTTCATTTAATGGCAGCAGATACAATGTAGGTACAGCGGATGGCAAAAGACTCCGCCTTTTTGAAATCTTTTCTGCCGCAGCTCTCTTCCTCTTCGGCTGAACAAATGACTCTGGCGTAAAGTGCATTGAACAAATTCTTGCTGTAATAACAAAAAATCGTAATGTATTTTGTTGATGTATGAACATCACCTTTAATTTACTTCTCGATGAATGTTATTACTAATGTTATAAAATTTTTAACTAACGCTCGGAGTCAATTGAATAAAAAATAATGTTCTTTCAAATTAGCTATAACTGACGTTTATTTATATATATTTTCTTAAAAAGTAATTTCTATCAAATTTACCCAAAAATGAAAACAGCAGTTTATCACTATTCATTTCTTATTGAAATAATTTATGAAAATTTTTTACCAAGTGTAAATATGGCTCATCGACTAATTTTCAGTTAGATCTAAAAGCTATCAGAAACTGTCAATGTACAAAGTTTTATATGTGTTTGTTTATACCCAGGTTTGAATTTAAATATAGATATATTGTTTACAAAGTGTATATATTTCTTGTTCATTTACTTTCGTCAGTTAATATGAATAAACCAATTTCAAATAGCGAAGGAAGCTTACACATGCGTTATTGAATTTATTAGTGTCTTCTTTAATATTAATTATGTCTTCATTAAATAATATATGCAACATTTGCGACTATTACATTAGATGATTTAACAGAAGCAATAGAATTTATCAAGACAAATACCTATTTTCTTTACTTTTACATAAATTATATTTTATACAAATTAATTGTAATGAAATTATATATGTATATATTAATATATGTATGTATATGAGTTAAATTGATATTTTTGGAGTCATAAGGATGGTAGCAAAGACACAACAATTTTTTATACAATTAATAAAAATCGTAACATTGAGAGACTAGTTTGTGATTTCAAAGTAATTCACAATCGATTACACTTTAAGAAAATTTTAAAAATTCAAATAAGCATAAACATTTACATATATTATACTACAATTTATTAATTAGCATTATATTTATTATTATTAAGACTTACCGTTCACCGTATTGGAAGGAAGGACAACTTCTCCGATATTTTTGTACCATCCTTCACGCATGATTTGGTTTTCCGGTATTTTGTGGAAACTGACTTCCTCCGGAGTACATGTTGTATTGGTGTTTTTACAATTTTTTACAATACACCGCACCATTTTTGCGTTCTCTAAGCTCCTCAAATCAATTTTCAAAATTAAACAAACGTTGTCTAGTAAATGGAGTTTGAAAATACACACACACACTTTGCCTGAAAGAGACAGACGACGACAGAGGAGTACGAGATACAGGGCCGATATCACTCTCCGATTAACCGTGATCATCTGATTAACGCTACTGTAGTGCCAAACTTCCAACGCTAAACATTTTGTTTCTCACAGTTGCCCACCCTGTGTTTTTCAGTGACCATCACGTTGAAAAGGGGCGTGGTTTACGAGTTCTGAGCACACCAATGTATACTTCCACCATGCGCGCACGTGGTGCGTTCGAGCGGTTCGAGGAATGCGTCAATGGAAGAGAAAGAGAAGAGAAACTTTAGCATATACATAATTCGTATTTAATTTAGTATGATTTAATAAATTTGTTGATTTTCGTACGAGATAAAGTTACGGCGGAGATATATTTTAATTCGAGAGGATATTCGACGAGTTTAGCATCCGTGACCTGTTTGCTTAGCATCTGTTAACCTGTATAATGTAAATAAATTTGATTTTTCTACACGAAATGGCCAAATACGCGTACTTTTTATCGCGTGAAACGTCGTTAGGACTTTACCAGCCAAAACCTTCAAGATTTCTGCGTACATGTAGCCGAACGTTGAACGTGATAGGAAAATTTGCGGACGACAGACCGGCTATCATCTTGGGAATCGAAACGAGCTGCGACGATACGGGATGCGGAATCGTAGATACCACGGGAAAAATATTAGGCGAAGCGATAAATTCGCAACATCTTACTCATTTGAAGTAATCACAACTACTTAACAAGTCATTTATTAAATCGATATTAATTCAGTACCGTTGACTCATGACTACTTGAAAGATTTATGAAATCAAATTTGCGTTATATATTTATAATATTAAGTGATTAGATAATGATGCGATTAGATATGCGAACGTACTTGTATGTTATTCTAAAAGTTTATAAAATTTAATCTGTATCTTCGAAATGAATGAATCGTACAAATCTAAAAACTATTAGAAATTTTTCCAGCAAGTTGTACAACTCCTATTGTCATTTTTAGACATGGTGGCATAATACCTACAATTGCCGGTGAAATGCATAGGAAACATATTACTACAGTTTGTGAGGACGCTCTAAGATCGGCGAATCTAAGATTAAGAGATATAGATGCTATCGCAGCTACAATTAAGCCAGGTCTTCCCTTGTCGCTTGTCGTTGGAAATAACTTTGGCAAATATCTCTCTAGGATCGGTAACAAACCGTATATACCGATACATCATATGGAAGCTCATGCGTTGACCGTACGGATGGTGCAGAAAGTATGTTAGAGCTAATTATATGTATAAAACATACGTTGTATCAAACAAATTATTGATATATGTATCTTGTAGGTAGACTTTCCTTATCTTGTTTTGCTTGTATCAGGTGGCCATAGTTTATTAGCGATCGTTGAAAATGTTGATAAATTTTACTTGCTGGGTACTACGCTAGATAATGCACCTGGAGAAATTCTGGACAAGGTATATTAAATTTTCGTCTATCGCATGTTCAACCATAAATTATTTTATCTTGAAATTGTCTTCACAAAATTGTCAGTTGAATTTTATGAAAGCTCTTATAAGATATAAAAAGATCTATAAAATATATAACGGCAAACAGATTTGTTTCCAACTTTGCAGATCGCTCGTAGGCTGAAGCTCGCGAATATACCGGAATTCTCGCATATGAGCGGTGGCCAAGCGATAGAAAGCGCAGCGAGCAAAGCATCAGATCCAACTAAATTCGTTTTCGAGCCTGTCTTAACAAGAAAGAGAGATTGTCAATTTAGTTTTGCAGGTATAGCAAACAAAAGTTTTAGATATGTTGATAAAGAAGAAAAAAATTTTGATGTTGCTGATAGCACGGCAATTCCCGACGTGTACAATTTCTGCGCTGCCCTACAAATGTCTCTTACAAAACACATATGTCTCAGAACGCAGAGGGCAATGGAATTGATTAATAATGCGAATTTGATATCGCAAGAGAAGCGAACCCTGGTATGCTTAAAATTATGGCCATTAATTTCCGATCATTTCTCGTTCTTACATACTCGTTTAAATCTAGGTAATATCCGGCGGGGTGGCTTGCAATAATTTCTTGGCAAAGGCTTTAGAAATTGTTTGCTCGGAAAAAGGCTTTAAATTTGTCCGAACTCCACCGCGTTTGTGCAACGACAACGGTGTAATGATAGCGTGGAACGGTGCGGAAAGGTGGACGGCGAACACAGGCGTTCTCCGAGATAGAGAGGAAATCGAAATGGTAACTGTCGAGAAAAACGCATCGTTCGGGGAAAGTTGGATCGAAAGAGTGCAAGATGCAAACATAAAATGTAAATTGGTGAAATTAAATAGTCTTTGAACAAATATACAAATTTCTATCCAGTCCCTCCACTTTGAAGTATAACTATAATAAAAATTATTCAATTTAAAAAAATTTAGATCTCTGCATTTTTTTTTCGACGTGTCATTATTAACGATAATGACATGAATGTTGAAGAAAGACAGAAGTGAGATTTATCTGAGTTTTGATGTAAATGGAAAGCAACTAATATCAGCATTATCTACAAAATATTTATTTTCGTATGTTACAAATTTATACAACGGTCGGCGTGTGCTCTTCAAATTTCCGGTTTATCCTTTCCATTAGTCGAGAATCCAAGTTACCATGTTCAATAGCATGTTTCTTCTCTTCATATTTATCTAATATACTCCGTATTCTGTCTTTGATCGCTGCTATCGTTTCTTTATCTTTCGAGATTAAGGACGTCGGCAAAATATCATCAAAACGTATCACTTGTTCGGGCCGTATTTCCTCCGGACAGGTAGACACGTAGCTTGATAGATTGTGCAACACTGGCTTAATTTCTTTGAGAATATTATCAGCATTGTCAGTGTCCATTTTATTAATTATAATCACGGCTGGCATTCGTAATAAATCCGGTTTGTAGAGTTCGATCTCTTTGTTCAATAAAACCACAGTTTCCAAGCAGGATCTATGTCCATGCCTGGGTGACAATTGAAACCCCTGTATATCTACGATAAACACAAGTAGCTTTGTTCTTTCAACATGTTTTAGGAACTGATGACCCATCCCGATATTCATGTGCGCCCCCTCGATAAGACCTGGCAAGTCTGCAACGGTGATCTCTCTTAAATCATGGTAATTCATGATTCCTAATTTGGGCCTTATGGTAGTGACTACAACAGAAAAAATATGACTGCAGTCAAAGATCTAAATTGATGAGCATAAATGTTTCTCAGGAAACTACATGAAATAATCTGATAATTAATTAATAAAATATTAATGAAAAGTCTTACAAGGATAAGCAGCGATTTTAGGCTTGGCATTTGAAACCGCTGCCAAAAATGTACTCTTGCCAGCGTTGGGAAAGCCAACTAATCCGATATCGGCAATCAATTTCAAATCTAACTTTATCGTCTGAGATTCTCCCTTCAATCCGCAGTAACCTGTTTCTTGGGTACCACCTGCGCCACCTTTGGCCACTAATAGTTTCGAGTCCTCTTCATTTAATTCTCCTATATAAATTTTCAAATAAAAAGAAAAAGAAAATCATGACAAACGTATAACTTTAAATATAAAGCTTTAAAAATTATGCCCACCTAACAATACTCCGTTCTGATTATATATCACAATGCCACGTGGAACTGAAATAATCTTGTCTGTACCAGGTGTACCTATAATTCCCCTTGCTGTGCTGTCACTCCCTGAATCTGCTGTGACTCGTTTGGTCTTCAAGGTCTTGAGAACCTTCTCCAATGTTAGCCCATCTTTTGCAACTACATATATATTACCCCCTGCGCCGCCCAACCCACCGTAACGAGACAACCCAGCACCTCCTGTACCACCCCTAACATGAAGGCGCAAGGTGTCGATGAATCTGGAACGTAGATATTTTCTTGGTTGCTACAATCAAATGAAGAGTTTTCTTTGTCAGTTAATACACATACATATAATCATAAATCTTGTAACACTTAATTCAACAAGATCTACTTAACCTTTTTCACGCAAGCTAAAACTTGTGTCAAAAACACCATTGTATAAGTGTTATCGCACGAATATATAATTACAATTATTTTTTTATGATCTTACACTCTACTTTCCAATCTATTTGCGTATATTAAGCGATATACATATCATTTTGTCGCGAGAGGTTAAACTCGCTGTTGCATATCTACCGCAACTTTGTCAAACACGCCACTCGGCGACTCGGCCACTTCGACTTCATTCATCGAGTTTGTATACCGATTGATATTCGAGTTGATCAACAAGTTCGCAAGATCGTCTCTAGGTAGCACCTCAGTCTTCATTTCTGTCAAAATTAAATTTAAATTATTCTGAAATTAATAACATAGTACGATTGTGAAAGACATTATTATTGCTGCAAAATATTTATTTCATGTCATATATAGGAAAGCTATACAAAGAGATATTTCATTGCGACAAAAATAATAATAAATATTTCGCGAATCCCAAGTTTAAATTCTTAAAAATTGATAAATTATAAAAAAGAAATACTATGCGGTTTGTACAAACGTCAAAAGTTGAAAATTTTATTTAACGTCGATAACTGTCGGACAGATCAATATATAACTAACAATCGGTAAAGTTCCATACATTTTTACTGCAAAATATTTTATTAATCTCAAAAGTTTAAATATTCAAATATTGCTAAAATTATTAAAAGAATAAAATAAGAAACAAACAGGTAGCAGAGCAATATATTAAATTTTTTTATTTAATTAGGTAATAATTAGAATACGAGATTTCGAATTACAAATATCAAAAGTCTCGAAAATCGAGAAACAATTAGGAGAATATAAGTAATCGGCAAGGAAGTTGTACTATATCTAAAATTCCAAGAATTTTCCAAGATTCCCAAAAATTGCGATTCCAAGAATTCGGGATTAAAAATCACAATTTTTAGATAGTCTTAAGGTGTTAAAATTTTAAAAACATCTAAAAAGACCGTTTTTGAGAAATATTTTAGACACACGTGTTGTCTAAATAGATAGATATATAGCTTATTATTTTGCTGGCTACTTAGAAATAAACCACGTGACGAAATAGACGCGACGCGACGGAAGTCTATTACATATCGCGGCATAAATATTTCATTGACGCAATCACATGATGTCTATAAATCGCAATACTTTTTATTTAAACGAGAACAACATAAAACACGGTTCAATGTTTTAAAGATATTACAGCAACGAAAAGAATTACGACTATAATATAAGAAAGAAATTAAGTATTACACATATGAATGGAAGAGAGAATTAAAATTCAAGAACATAATAAGGCCAACTCGCGATCTTGATTTAATTGCAAGGATGTCACAAAACAAGAACAATAAAATAATAAAGAAAGAAAAAGATCTCTGTCATCTTCAAATACATGTTAAATACATCAAATACATCATAACAAAATTAATATTAACGGTCATTTTATTTATATAAGTCAGCGTGCATGCGATTAATCTTAAATATTAATTAAGCTTCATCAAAGTTTTTCTAATTCTTTGGTTTTCCTTCCACATTTGTTTCTAAAAAGTGGATATCGCGAAGGACAAACTGGACAAACACGATCTAGGTCTTCAGGAAATTGAGTCGCAGTTAACAGGCGATTCTCCAGGAGCTGAACAGAGTTGCGATGCATATCCTCAGGTCAAGTGAAATCAATTACAAGAGCATCGCGCAGCGCATCAATTGATAGCGTCGTCGGAGTAACGAGGGGGGCGAGGGAGATCTTCTCTCTTCTCGATGAAACTCGGAGATTCGTCTAACGGTGGAGGCGCGTTCGCGAAGCGAAGCGTTAAAATTAAATCTAGCCAGAGGCCGTCGGCGACGATGAGTCGTCCTCTCAAGCTCAGTCTCAAGAGCATCCCCTGGCTGCACGGATGCATTCCGGTCACCGATCGACCTAGCATTCCCCGCCGCGAATCTCTCTCCTTCTCCGTGAACCGCCCTCTCTTTGTGCGACGCGCACCCGAAAATCTGCGAACGTTCGAGGATCCCTCGCGAGACGCTGAATTCGCGCGAACTCGAGGCTCTCGATCACCCTCATCTAAAAACTTTGCCGAGGTAATGCTTCGTTGTATTGGGATCCATTGAGATCCAAATTTATAATTGGAGAGCACACAATTTCGTCCTTCCTGCACATTGTACTCATTAGCGTCAACTTAATCGTAGAGCTTCTCTCATTATTTAACACACATTTGTCTATACCGTCGCGTAGATTAGGACATCGGGGATACTGTATTCAGTGCGCATACTTGAAGCGGATAATTAAGTTCTGAGACAATGCGGATCTTACATTTTTACAATGCGCCAGGGATTGAGAGCGCGTTATACAGGATTAGCAGGATACGCTGCGTGGGATTTAAACGCCAATATCATCGTTCGCCGTCCAACCAGATCCTCGAGAGAGAGAGAGAGAGAGAGAGAGAGAGAGAGAGAGAGAGAGAGAGAGAACGCTCGACTATGCAATCACCAGAGGACACGTACTGTCAATTTTCCAATGTTTTCTCGACACGGTGGGATTTACGGGGACTTTCACCATGCGTTATTGATAATATATTCTATTTATATAAGAGAATCGGATAATCTTGGAGATAAAAAAATATTCTTTATTCCTTTTCTTTTCAAGCTCTGGAAAATGTGCGTAAAAAAATATCGACAAGTACTTGAAATTAACGTCTAGACTAAACGTAGAATCGATCTGGCGAAGTAGTTGCCAGAATTTTTGTCGTCCAATCGTTGCTGAATGGTAGGACGAGGAGGAGAGCACACATGTATGCGAGGAGTATGTCATCGGGTTACTAGCCTTGATCATCGGCCAAATACTTGACGGGGAAAGCGCACCGTTGTCACGCTACTCGTGCTAATTTTACGTACGCCACATACGACGCAGAAAACTATGAAAATTGGCAATAACGGCGGAGCCTCGTGACAATGTAATTAATTGCAGCTTCAACAAGTTGTTTTCCGCAAATGCTTTATAATCACGCGACTTATTTATTCGTCGATAAAACATTCGCACTATAACGATCATACGCTAGAATCATACATCTCTAAAAACACATGTCCGCAATCCGCATACGCAAGACGTGGAGCGATTCAATTTTATTATCCTGCTTTTTATCAGTCCAGAAAATAAGAAAATCTTTCGTTCTTAAATGGAAGAAGACAAATTGAACTTTGCGGTTTCAACTTTAAAAGTCGCATTTCCGACAGATGGACCGAGAGGACGAGGACTTTGGCGAGGGCTACATCGCGGAATCGCACCCGTTGAGGCCGACGCATCTCACGGTACCGCTCGGTGGACGCTCCGATTCGCGGGCGCCCAGCATCAGCAGCAGCGTCAGCGATCTCGACGTTCCGATATACGCCAGAGAGACCACGATACCTCTCTCAGCGAGGAAGGTAAAGCTCTCGTCGCGATGCGTTCATCGAACGAACGAGCGACGTATATTTGTTGTTTCAACAAACAAAGCTGAATACACATGAAATTAAATTCGTTCCTCGAAATTAAACACGCGCGTCAAAGTGAAATGTGATGAGAATTTATAACGACGTGAGAAAATTCAAGTCCGATAAAACAAACTCTCGATAATATAAGGGTTTTAATTTAGTATTAATTTTATTCATTTTTACGTGTTCTTAATTATTTACGGCATTACGGCATTACGGCATTTTATAAGTACTACGAAATGTTTTTTTTTCTCCTAAAGAACAGAGGTTCTTTAATTCTTCTCAAAGCGGTCGATGTAAGAGTTGCATAAGCAAAGCTGGGAATTGATATATATCATTCAATCGGAGGGACTCGAAAATAATTCGCTTGCTCCTTATATCGAAAGATGTCGCGGTAATGTTGCCTAGACTTGTGCCGTAGCACAATCGCCGATTAAACGCGAGCGTGAACGCGCCGTTTCGGCGATTGTCGCTGCAGACAACGATTAACGATGCCGAGCTGGCGCTCGAGGTGCGCCGAACCGCGAACGGACTAACGGAGACGAGCGCCTATGTAACGAAACATGCGCTAGCGGGAAAACACCCTATTTTTAGAGCGATGTCGAAATCCCGCGGTTATTCGAAGTCAGGTGGGCGGACATGCGCGCTCACGCGCGCACGCACGTCTCGCGGACTTTGTAAAAGTGATGTGGAAGACCCCCGCGCGGTCTTCTTCAATCTTGTTTACGAGGTGGCATCCGCGCGAAACCCGCGTGCGTCGAGCAGCACGCGCTTTATCGAATTACAAACTGTTGTAGCTGCATCTCGAATCAATGGGGTCTGTTCTTCGTGTCGGTCGTGCAACATGTTGTACTGTCTACGTCTGAAATGAAATAGATATATAATTAGACGTTGGAGGGAAAAGGAGAAAGGATACACAAAAGTACAAAAAATTCAACTACAAAGAATAGAACGAAAGTTCTCTGACTCTAGAGGCTTGTCGTAACGTTATATACAGGTGATTCTCGAATAACGCACGGTAGTTGAATAGCACGGTAAAACATTATGACAACCTTACTCTTTTAAAAGTTTCTTTTAGTAATCCCTTGGAATCAAATTTTATATGGATCTGGAGTCTTGAATTGCACGGTTTTCAATAGCACAAAACGTGATCTTCAAAATTACATGAATCCTAAATCTCGAATAATACGGCGCTTTTTCAATTAATTATGTTATTCGAGAGTTATCTATATTATGATCTCGCGAATCCATCTCGTTTTGCGATCAACCCATTGACCGACCGTCCGGCCGATTTATCGCCACATTCTGCACAAATCATCACATAAAAACGTCCTCTTATGTAATCTTACGTAATTCGTATGTGTTTTTTTTTTAGGGACCGATCGAAAGTATGTATCGATTAACGGTGTGAGAGTAGCGGATGAGTGTCGAAAGATTGATTTTTAGTTCCTCAAACGTTGACAATATTGTTTTAATGAACGCCCAAACGCCGTGTGCTCGCGTACATGAATTGCGCTTAGGAATTTTCTCGGAATACAGGCCGGCGTCTAGAGATGATTATCACGTCGGATTATTGGCAAGAATTCCACGCGGCGTGTAACTCGCTGTAAAGAGCTCTCCTCGCCTACCTATATTTTTCTCAAGTGTCGTCACGCGAAAAATATTAAACGCTCTAAAATAACATTACATCGTTTAACATCCCTTCTCTATACCTCTATAAGATCATCTTATCTTTTTCACCCGTCTGTTTTTCTCCTGCCTTACACAAAGCCTGGATCTTTCCTTTTCTTACATTTTATTTCTTTCGAACATTACGCCAATGCAACAAAACACGATTGACGAAGCGTGCTCGCGAGTGATGCAACAAGCGCGCTGCGCGCCTGTACGCGCATTTGATCCAGGTTTAATGGTACTCTAGCTCTAGGCAGTCGATTAATTTGCCCTCGGTGCGTATCACGGCTAATTAAACGAGGCGTACGGTTCGAAAAAAAGAAAAATATATACTGACGCGCTTCGGGCACAAGGTTGCTACGGCGGTTTATTACTTTGGCTGTTGTTTAATATGACAGAAATAGTCCTGTATCCGTGCACGCGCGATAATCGCGCAATAATCCGCGCGTGGCGCGAATCGCGTTCGCAGTCTCAACAGGTGAATCGGCGCTTCTTTCTATCCAATGTCCATGATGACGCGAGTCCACGGGCGACCGCTTATCGATCGAAGCAGGTTGCCATTGTCTGCGCGAAAGGCACGTGCAACTGTCTCGAAAGTCATTTGAATCTTTTAACTTAGAGAATTTGTGAATCTAACTGCCGTTCCCTCGCGTTTTTAGTACACCAGGATCAATGGTCATATTTTCAACATGGCGTAAAGAACGCCCGTAAATGTCACCAACTATTGAAGGGTCAAAATGTGCCTTCTTGAAATTCAATGCGAAGGCGGAGAGACGCTCAGTCGTCGCGGATCTTTTACTGGTCGAGTCCGGTGGGTGTGCGCGGAGGCACGTAATCGGTTCTGTCTCTCCCTATCTGACGAAAGCTGCGGCGAGAGTGACGACATTCGTCGCAACTGCGCGGGATATTTGCTCGTCATAAAAATAGAAAATTTCAAACGTCTCTCGCAGGGAAAACGATGTTAACGCGCGATCGACTGCTCAGTTGCGCGTACGCCAAGTATCCTCGTCTGAGGCACTTTCTTGCAAGAATGCGCCTTCTGCACTCTGAAACAAATGTATGATTTTCAGGGAAAAAAAAGATAGGATATAGAAAGCAACTGAATCGATCTAATTAGATCTAGCAGATTGTAGATCGATGTAATAATTCTATCGAGATTTTAATCGCGTTTTTATTTTCTACGGCAGTAATGTTAAACATTAACTCTTACTTTCGTTTACTTATTTATATATTATTTATTATCTATTACATTATTATATAGGGCAATCATAAAAATTTAATCTTTAAGACTACATTAAATTTCTAATCCTGATTGATCTACTTAGGTAGAATAATTTTCCCTGCGATAACGAACGACGTGTAAATCGAGCGTCTCAAAAACAGGCAGCGCAATGAACATGGGAGATTTTAAAGATTTCGACTATCTTGAAAACTAAGCTCTTCTTAAGCTCCTCTTGAGCCTATAATAAATTACATACTTGTCAGATCTCGTGTATAATCGCGAAGATTGTAATTACGCATTAACGCGTCATTGCCGTATCAATCGATCGTCCAGTCTCAATTACAGCTGTTTCCGCTCATTATCGTTCGTCCAGTGACAGATTGAACGCGATAAGGAAATTATTCGATACAGCCGTATCGAGTATCAGAATCTCCACGGAATCGTAAATATAATAAATTGTCAGCTGAATCAAACTGGTATCGGGTGGAAAGTAAGAGAGAGTAGAAAGTAGAAGAATCCTCGGTTGAAAAGCATTATTTTATTGATTTATTCTATAGAATTTCTTCGAATGTGTCTTTACATCTCGAGCTTATTCCTCAGGTCGTGATTCTCAAATGTCAGGATACGTCGCGGTCGATTAATTTCCTTTCCTAATGAGGAAATTACGCGTCACTGGCTGGCCCGAGGGAGTGCATATCATTTTCTTTTCCGAGTGTCGCGCCAGCCGCATCCGGGATAATAAGATGAATGTTCGGCTACATTTTCGTGCGATCGCGTCGGGCAACGGCAACGTGCCAGCTCTCGGCGACCGTTTTGCAGACGTCACCGGCTGCCGGCGAGACGCGGATTTTTTCGCGCAGGATCGCGAGAGAGACCCCACGCACATGTGCGTGTACGCGTTCACCTTGCACTCCTTCCTTTCCTTTCCTTTTTTTTCTAACGCTTTCTCGTATTGTAATTAAAGTAAATGTACCAATGCCTGGACAGTCAGTGGACACGTACCTATGTCTGGACACCTTTATCATTTTAGTTTTTAAATAGGTATAACGCGAATTAACGTTTGGATACTATAACTAAAGTTTCAAAATACAAGAAACATATTTTTATCTTTGATTTTAATTCGCGTTATATTTATTTAAGGACTAAAATGATAAAGGTGTCCAGACATAGGTACGTGTCCACTGACTGTCCAGGCATTGGCACGTTTACCTTATTTCGTAATGAAACGCGACTGTTTTGACTGACGATATCGTTAAATCGGTTAAATAATATTGTACATGTAACGCGTCTCTCGTGTTTATTTACATTCTCAAGTCGTAAATACGAATATAAATCGTGTCACAAAGCTATGAAGCTCTTATCATCCTAGTGAGGCGCAACAGCGGAAGGGAATTGACGTTCGCATCCCCTCCGTGTATCGTGGATTTCTCATAGGCGAATCGATAAACCGCTTACATATAACTCGGCTATTCGATGACCATCCGATTATGGTTAAGAGCGATCGTCTTCAGTCTCAATATATTAGAATCTGCTAGATGTACTCGCAATAGAAAAAGAATATTCGTATTTCTCTCTCTCTCTCTCTCTCCTCTCTCGCATAGCAAAATTTTCTATATCTTTGTTCTTTATTATGCAAACACTAGAAGTAACATTTTTTATGCTGAAAGAAAGAAACACTCCCACCCGAAAGTAGAAAGTATCATTAGCGCATTTTTTTTTTACCAATCTAAAGTAGAGCCAATTTTTAACACTCATGTATATATAGAGAAAGAGAGTCTCTCCGTTATCAACCGGAACGTTGATTTTTCTAAACAACCCCTCGTTTACTTTTCGAGATGCTCAGAAATTCCGTCGTTCATGACGTCATCATCCCTACGATCGACCCTAAAATCCATGCGTGCGGTGAGTGATGCAATCGCGAGTCAATCCGCGCGGGAGTCTCCCCCGTTACGTGGGTGGCAGATGAAGGGGTGAAAAATGTTAGCGCGCTTGCGCCGTGTGATCGGCCGATGGGGGTCTGCGCCGGCTGCGCCAACCCTCGTCCGTGGGGGGTTAAGGCACGCGAGGATCGAATCGAGCCGTCAGAGTAGACGAGTCCGCGTTTCTTGCATCTCATCTGCGTAGTGCGTCGTCTGGCGAGGTGAGTTTGCGAATATTTCCTCACGTGAAACTCCGCACGTGATTCTTCCGCTGATCGTCAGAAAAAAAACGCTAACGACGGCTGCCGTGTCGCTAATTTGATCAGGATCACGCACGTGACGTTTTCGTGACATTCTCTTGGGTTCATCGAATTGCGTCGATGCCGTAATGTCCGATCGGTCCGATCAGCACGGCCGTCGAGGACAAATACTCGATTCTATCAGAATTCAAATCCTCCCATCGCACAATATCGCCAAGTCGAATTCTTAATGATCGAAACATAGAAAATGTTCCTTCATCTATGTATGTGTTGCTGACCGTCAAAAAAATTTAAGGGTTTAACCCTTCAGGTTTTCACCTCAACTCATCAAAGTTGTCCCGATTTCAGTCTCAAAGATTTAATTAACGTCTATGGAGCACTCGTGTTTCACACTATTACTGACATTGTCGTACAAAATTCGCGCGGACGAGTAGGGTGGAAGGTATATCTGTTGACCTTTACGATTGACCTTTGCTATCGTTCAAGCCGGATTTTCCCCGTGACGTTGGTCGGCGATAAGCGCGATTGTAAATATGATTATTTTTAAGAGAGAAGAACGCGATAAAGTTCAGTAGTAAACGGAAGGCTGAACATACGGTTTCGTTTCCGCATGAGATACCTCGTAATACTTTATTGTAGTTGCGTGGCACCATTATGTCGTTCACATCGCATCGTGCTGCACGCGGCGTGCGTAATGCGTTTGATAAACATCATAATGTGCCTTTCAGCCTATAGAAATACCTAGTTATCTCGCCGTCCTCGCCACCGAATAGGCGATGTAACTAGCGATGACTGTTACACAATTTGCGTGCTTAAATGAAATTCTTTTTACAGGGGATAAATTATATTTTTTACGCTGAAAGCATTAACGCAAATAAAATTATCTTCGGGAAAACGCGGCGAGTACCTATTACCGCGTAATTATATCGTGACAAACTTTAAGCACTCTTGCACACATTTAATCCTGATACGTGATCGAATCACTTAATTGAGACAATGAGAATTAACCATGTTAATTCAGATGAGATAAAAATTGATTAATCAATCAAATTGATGCAATCAGAAATGTCATAATTATCAAACTTTTCAATAGAGGAGAGAACACCTTAATTGAATTTAATTAACATATTTTACATTAAACTATAGACAAATATAAAATGTATGTGTACTGTCTCAGTTTTGTTTAATTCTACCGAACAAATTCTGATCATAACTAGATTAAGAAAAAATTTATATATCTATAATTTCTACTTAAAAAAATTTTTGTTTCTTTTATTTATGGTTATAGATCATTTAACAATTATTTCTTTATAGTACTTACTTCTATTATGATGTCTCCTTTCTAAAAAGTAATATTTATTGCCAACCATTTTGTAGTTTCATCACGTACGCATGTCGATCATCTTATCGTACTTGGTAAATGCCTAACTAATCAGATTTGCATAAAATAGTTCGAAGGAGAAAAAATGTCAGAATAGAAGAATAGAAGAGCAATTGCATCATCCTGTCCCATCGACAATATAATCGACAGATGAGGTTTTTCAAAGGGAGTTTTCCGTACAAATTACCTTTAACACATAATTTCTATTCCTTAATGATTTTATTTAATGGAACACGTAGGGTAGCATTTTTATGGAAATCAATATTTATCGTAATTTTATTTAATTCTTCAACAAAATCCAACTCTTATCTCATCAAATTTCGTTCCATCATGAAATTTTTTCTTATCAAACTTCACCGTGGAGCAAAATATAACAGAATGGGATTTTTCCGCGTGAAACGAGTTCATTATTGTGAATGTAACTTTCGTACATAATGCACTTTGTCGCGATATAATTCAGAATATTTATAAGAGTAATTTTCAATAAATTTATCACGAATATATTACCAATTTATAAACATGACAATCTCAACAAATATTTCAAGACTACACTGAGGGAAAAATTTTGTTGAATCAACAAAACAATTTTGCTTGGCAACATACAATCTTCCGGTTTTATTAAATCAACAAAACAATTTTGTTGATTTTTTAATTTATTGATCCAATTATTTATTTTATTGAATTAAGTACACGTCTATTATTTGAACAAAATGAAATAATTGAATTCTGAAAATGGTATCATACAAAATCATTTTTTTCAAGTTAATGATCAATTTTGTTAACTCAATAAAATATTTTTGTTGAACCAAGAACATTAACGTTTTTAAAAATAGTAAATTTATTCAAAGAAATATTTAGTTAATGTTATATTATGTATAATTGATAGTATAAAATATTTAGTTAAAAAGAACAAATCAATATAGTCAACAAACAAAATAGTCAAAAAGAACAAAAGAACAAAATATTTTGTACAAATATTTTGTTAAGCCAATCAAATCATCTGCTTGGCAACATACAATCTTCCGGTTTTATTAAATCAACAAAATTTTTTTTGAAAAAAATAATTATTTCTCTCAGTGTACATTTTTCTCATCGTAATGCTCGTAAGATAAATTTTTTCACGATCTTTAGTCAACAGATAATCATAGTTGATTACGTCACATTTGCATTTATCATTCTTATGTGAGTTTTTTGTTTGATATTGCGTAACGATGTAAACGGTCGTTCGTTTTTATAGTCGATCGATATCGCATTTTGTAAGACATTCTAGTGGTGAGTTATCGCGAGTTCTAAGAGTACTTTTTATCGCTGTGAAATGACTCCTTCTCATTTTGGAACGATATTGACTTTCGGGTCTCACCCGAATTTGCACAGAGAGAGATATCACGCCACATATATTTACTCAACGACTACGTTTTTAGAATCTCCACTGACTAACTGTTCGTTTTCTATTCTTTCAAGCTATCATACGATGGGCGTGGAAAAAGAAAAGGTATCGTATATAAGTAGATATATATGCGTAATTCTCACGTCGGAGGCGTAGCCAGAAATTAAGCGGAATTTGCAAAGATAGCATAAAATATAAAATAAGATTTCACGTTTAATTTTTTCTTTATGTATGAAGAAATATCGTAAGAGTATAAATAAAATCTTTCAACAATGGTCTACATTACTACTTTAAGTAATGTTTATGTTAAAAAGATTAAAAAATTTAGCTGAGATTTAAAATTTAATTATCTCCAATTCTTAAGAAAATGGATTAGACACCCCCCCCCCAATATTGCATTGAATTTTTCAAATATACCCTCGCGCTTCCTATATCCATCTACGCCTCCTTCGTTCGTATATGTCACGAGATTGGTGTAATTAAACATTTGGCTCTAGTCAAACGACGATATTCAAGAACAGGCGACGACGCCAACGGCTTTAGCTCCAACACCGAAGGTAATTCTTCCTTCTTCCATGTTAATTCTCGAGTATAATTGCTTATTTGCGCGATTAGTCCAGTGAACAATATGAAGAGGAAAATTGATATTCCCAGATATATTTAAAAAATATCACTATCATTTACCATGGTGTAATTTACAGAAACACTGTTTTATTAAGTAACTAGATCGCAATTGAATTAATAAAGATTATATTTGATTCTTTTTTATTATTAATTAAGGGTGCTTTCCATTTACTGACACAAATCATCACAAGTGTTACTCTGTCTTTGTTGCTCATCGAATGCCATGAAAGACAGAACGACGTTTGTGTCAACTTGTGTCATTAAATGGAAAGCACCCTAAGTGAAACAAATCCCTCTCCTAATTTATAATTTATTTTATATTTCTTCGATGCAAAATATTATATAGGCAACCATACCCGAGGATTAAATAGATTAACGAGATAAACATTCTTCATCGTTTAAAATTATAATGCAAAATATTCCACGAGAGCTTATCCGCCTTGTTAACCGTCCAAACACGATAACGCTTTGACATTCGCTTACGAAATTTCTTATGAAATTAATCTTATAACTTTTTTCGTCGTATCTTTTCTTTTACATGCAGACCGCCGCGGCCGATAAGGACTGGGTAAGTACCAGCTGTTACCAAGCATTCGTTGTCGATAGCCCACGTGAAAGTGAATTACGATCAAGCATGCATCGCTCGAAGAAAAATGCGTTCGCGTAACATGACGAGTGACAGGGGAACGACGTTGTTGATGTCTCGCCAAAGTCATTGACTCGCAAATTATCGCAATGCCTCGTCCCGCGTTCCATTAGCGGAATACTGTCGGATATGTGTAAGCGCGCGGGTTCTGAGAGATCCCGCGTACATATACGTACATATACTATATAGATAATCGAGAGACGATTGAAATAAAGTATTGAAGATTACCATCGCTATGCTAAATAATTATGGGAGTAATAATGTCGATATAATTGCCATATATTCACGGCTACCGAAAGCGAGCTGTGCCACGATAAACGCGAAACAAAGTCCACAAAAGATAACGTTCTATCGCGGCAATGTGTTGAAATTTCGGTGATATATCGGAGAACGGAGGTCTCCACCCAGACATCGGCGATTCAACCTCTCGCTATAATTCGCCGACGATAAAAAATATTTAAAAAGCGTTGAGATTCTTGGTGTTAAAAATATAACACTGAAAACTTCAGATAGTGAATTACATTACAAATTAATATCGACATATGGAGCAATATTAAATATTTTCCCTTCCGTTTTAATATTATTCCCATTGTCTGACGCAATGATTAATATCTATTCATTATTTCGTAACAATTTAGTAATAGATAAACAATATTGAATAAGTAGCAATTAAAATTTGATTTTTCGGTAGACGGTTTTATCTTGATAAAAATCGAGAGATTATTCGTTCGCGACATAAACAGTGAGATATCTAATTTTAAACGTGGATGACAAATTGACGCGAGACATGTTTGTTTGACAAGTCTGGTTTAACAGAGAGTCGTCAAATTTTTAGAAAGCTCGACTTTGTTTCTTGATTACTCCTATACTGTCAGAAATGGCGCAAGAATGGAGGCACATAAGTTTAGATCGGTATTTACATGCAAATTGGATCTCGTGTTCGTCAGCTTCGGTCGACGTATTACGACAATTAATAACAATTGCTTCTAATAGTGAATAATCGTGTCTGCCTGTCTGAGTCTAAAATCTATTCGTATATCGATATATTCATAGCAACTCTTAATCATTAATCTAAAATAGGGCGAAGAAGATGAAACAAATTGATGTTTTAAGAGTAATCTTTTCTCCATCGCAATTTTACTCTTCTCTCCTCTCGATGTAAATGATAAATTTATTTGATATATTATTTGAAACCGCGATATCATTTTTATAACAAGATGATATCTGTGTAACGCATGTACATACATACAACACATACATCTGACATCCTGTATTTATTTTATACTGAATTATGATATATTAAGTGATCAGTGTTTGTCTTTAATTTGATAAATATTTGCGATGATACAATTGTGTATAGTGATAAGATATTGCACACTACCATACTGCTATTATTCGTGAGTCAGTGTTCGAAGCGTTTCAAAGATCTCTGTCTTCCTCGATTAAACGATACATCCGAAAGATACATTTTGAGATGTATAGTAATATTTCATTAAAACAATACTTTTATATTTATTCACATATTTAGTTATTGCTTTCAATATCTCGAATAACGTTGTTACACGGAACAAGTGTACCGTGTCGGAGGCAAGACGAGTTTCGAAGTCGGCCATGCGAAATTCACCGGGACATATGCGCGAAGTCGCAGAAGTAGTCCGCTTCAATGCGGCTTAATTGTAAAATTGACACGTACTGACATGACCTAACCGGCTTTCATTAACAGACCGCGTCCGGTATCGTGTGTACTCCGGTGCGGACCGTCCAGAAGCGCGCTCTCGTAAGAAACGCAAAGAGGATCGCGTCAAAGTGCAAAGACTAAGAGATGCTCCAAGTATTTCCACGTGTATTTCCAGTTTTTTTTTTTCTGAGACGACAAAGTGCGCGTGTAACGTTTGCTTAGGATCCGTGGAATCGTAAACATTATAATGTGAGCTTAGAATATTTTCTGGGAGTTAGAGCATTTTCGGAGAACACTGGTGGGAATGTTCCACGAGCAATATTTTAAGAGTACCTAGAATGCATTATTTCACGTGGGCCAAGAATGATCCAAAAGTATTTTCTGAAATGCGAGTATTTTAAACACATATTTTGAGAATAATCGCGAAAGAGGGAAAATTTGATATATCTTAATTAATTTGATAAATAATGTCCCTCTTCTTCTATTTGGATTTATATTTTGTACTTTAAGAATACTTTCTCATCTCTTCTTGTTTCTTATACTATAATAATAAATCTCAGTGATATACGCCCGATCAATCGTAGATCAGAAGAGTTTCGTGTAATGTGACACGATGTTGTTGCTATCGGCGTTTCCGCTAATAATAAATATGCGCCTCTGTCATCGCGCGATATTTGTATCAATTCCTGCCTCGCATCGCAAAACACTCCAGTTTTTTCCCGTAATACGAGTACGGACTGGGATCACTCCGTGTCCGATATCCCGAATCAACCGCGCAGTTGGATCACGATGCTCGCGGTTTCCATACGTTTTCCTCGACGCAAAATCAGAGAGCTGTCGCGAGCCGCAAAATTATTTGTCTGATTTTCATAGATGTCCTTTCGTACTTGAAATTAAGTAATTGGAAATTAAGTTTGGAAACATTTACCTAATTATTATGAATTTCAAAATTATACATGATTCCACCAGAAACTTTCGCTCTCGCCGTTGCTTTCGCAGGTCGAGTATCATTAGCGAGTGCCGTGCCTTTCGCGCTCCAAACTGCTCGGTCATCCGCTATTTCGTTTCTTTTTTTTTTAGTGGGGCAATCCCCCCCATCGTCGCGGTAGGGGTACGTGGGACGGTGAAAGGTTCATACGACCGGAATCCAGTCCCAGGGTCGCCCATTCGTGCTGTCGTTGTATCGGTCCAGGAGGAAGAGGGGGACACGAAGGAAGAGAGCGGGGTCTTTTGAAAATCGGCTTCGGTTATACCATCACACGAATATCGGCGGCAGTCGTACGCGCTCACGATCGTAGTACGGAGGTCTCTCGTTCGTCATCTCGGGATTTTTCTCCGCTCGAGCAAATTTTCGGAATCGTCGCTCTCCTCGCGGTCGATATTTCCGAGGAGAAATTATATCGTGAGAGAGAAAGAGTGATTGCATCCCGAAGAGAGACATACAATTTTAAAAGAAGTAGAACGAGACAAAAAAAAAGACAGAGAAAGAGAAAGAAAAGAGACAAGTGTATCAAGTGAGGCGCACGGATTATTTGCTTCAAGCAATATGGAGCTCAAGGTAAAACTCTCGAATGAGAGAAGACATCTGGTTTTTTTTTACGCTCAAATGTAAACAGCGTATCCGGAATAAAAATAGATAAATTTTAATAGCTGGCGAATTTATGAAGCCGAATTTTTTAATGTAGCTTTTCGAATGTACATTTAAACCTCGGAATTAAAATTTTGTTAAATTAAACTTTAATTAAAATTGAAAGAAGAAGGACACGATTTTGTTCACTATTCGTTATTCGATTTACGAGAAGCCTGTCTTCCTTGATTGTTAAATATTTAAAAGTTATCAGTATCTTAGCATTTTAGTTGAAGAAAAAACGATGGAAATTGGACGAAGAATCACATATTTGTGCAAATTATAAATGTGCCTCTTACATCAAGCCACCAAGTTTTCCCTAAAGGTTAATTCTGAAATGGATATGCAGCGAAACCGGATAAGAATATCGTATTTTCTATTCGAAAGAACTAAAATAAAAGTTTGCGAAAAGGTCGACTCGGTATATTTTAAAACATAACGATCGTAACTACTGTCGAACCTCATCAACATTTTACAACCACTTTACCCCAAGATTGAAAACGCATAAAATTATTCGTGACTTTAATCGGCTGTGTCCAAAAATATGTCTAAGATAAATAAAAGATATTCCAGACAATTCAAACATCGCTTGTAACGCCCATGACTGAGAGACTTATTTCATACGTTTAGACGTTATATATATTGGAGTCAAACGGAGCACACGCCAATCGATTTGTTCGGTTCAATAAACTCTTCGCTCGTAAGAATTTACTTAAATTTTAGTCCCTACATCTTTTCCTAACTTTTCATATTTTCTATATACAAAATGCAACAAAAATATAATAATAATAGAGTAGTAACAGTAATAAAAGTACACCGTTATTGATATCGTATTCTACAGTTACTTCTTAAGCGTGAAAACAAGGCAACAACGTGACACGTATGATACTAACTGAAGATAAACACGTCTATATAAATACTTACATTTAAGAGTTTATATTTTGGAGAGAATGAGCAAAGGTGGCAAGTATAGATAGCGTAGCCAAAAGAAAATAACTGACTGAATAATAAATGAGTGATCTGAAAAAAATTCTTATTTCGTTATACAAATCTTTAATTTTATTTGAAATTCAATGCTTGCTTTTCGATTTCAACGTTATAATCATTTAAACCAAACTTTGATGCAATAAAGCCGAACAAGTCTTCATTTCGTGAAGTAAAATTCAGCATCGCAAAAATATTGCAAAGAAATTGATAAATCCATGATCGTTGATCGTGCAATTCCAAAAGTCACAAAATATTTTGTTTAATCTTCTTTTTTTTTATAAATAAGAAATTAAACGGTATATCGAAAACTTGAGATCTTCGAGTCTCGCGTGCTGCAAAGGCAGCTTCGCATTACGCAGCGATTGGCTGCGATTCGATAATCGTCAAAAACGAAGGAAGTGCCTCGTCAGTGCTCTTTGAATGCAATGTATGAATAACGAGAGGTACTCGAAAGCTCCCGTTGAAAGCCGTTATTATCATCAGGCTTTATTTTCGCGGATTGTAAAGTGATACGCTATTATCGCGCGTGGAATTTTAATAAAAAGTCCTTCGGCGAAAGAATGGAATCGGCTTGAGAAATGTTACTCATGCGGAACAGAATGACACATGCGGCAATTGATTCTTTTGTCTACCTGGAGCACGCGACATTTTGCGTTCTAAGGTGTTCGTAACACTTAACAATTGGCACAATTAACGATTAACATATACCTAAAATGATTAGCGCTGCACCGTCATCTTCGTAGAATTCTAAGAGAGAGGTTACGCGCGATTATCATAATGCGCAAATAGTCATCGTTATTAAGTCCTACTACGTATCACATTAGTCATTTTGCGACTGCATAAGAGGCGTTTATGTTAATAACAGGTGTGCCACAAAATCGCCTTCTCTGCAGCGTCCAATCATTCTACGAACGTGCGACACTTTTTTTTTACGCCACTTTTTGCTTAAGAACAGCGAAAACCAGATTTAAAAAAGACAGTTTCGAAAAGTCAATTTAAAAGAAATAACAAAAATAAAATCGTGCAATTCTGCGTTTTGTCGTATATAAGTATATCGGTAGAAATTAGCATATCTTACATCTAGACTTTTCAAGAACACGAGCGGTGAAACCTCATCCGCGATGACCGCGATACGTCTTGTCTCGACTTGATAACGACGCAAAACGGCTGTATTAAGTTGCCGATATTATCTCAGGAGGAGGGCCATTAGGTCAAGTACTTTCTATTGCCTAACTAACGACAAGAGGATAATACGAAACCCTTCTATTTTAATCAAGCTTCTCCCGCAAGATCTATCCTGATGATTAAAAAAAGAACTGAAAAAAGAAATATGAATCAAGAGAGGAACGGAAAAGGGAATAAGCAGATAGAAGATATAGAGGAGCGATACTGAGCGATTGTGAGCGGAAAGAGTGGAAGAGAAGAGACCGATGTCGGCGATATCTATATCCAAGAGGCAAGAGCAATCGCGGACCTTGTACGGGGGCGCGTATTCTTTTCGCAGGCGGGCTCGTGGCCCGTCAAAATTAGCGACTTGGCGAAGTAACCAGGGCAACGGCGTCTCGAAAACACGCAGCACACGCTCAAAACGTCGCGTCGGCGGCGCGCTCGTGCGAGTACTCTGGCTATTTTTAACACGTCCGAGCTTCCCATCGTCGAGCTTGCCGTCGCTCTCTCGGGAGGCTCGACCGGCTCGACCGCCGGCTGCACCAATCGAGCAACGACACGCCTTCGCCACGGCCAATGTAGCTGCGAGAGGATTTCCTTACGGGCACATGCATGCACTTACAACACACACTTACACACGAATAGGTCGTTCTTTGTGACGCGAGATACGTCACGGCGGTCTGGAACTTTGCTACGTGAGGAACGACAAAATATCCCCTTACGCGATTGCTTGTGTATGTAATATACCCGTTGTGCGTACCGCGCACATTTACAATGCTCGCATGCAATGCATACACGCAACCGGGCAGCCGTTGCAACGGCTTCTAAGATCATAGGCGTCGCTTTCGATCAACGACAGAGTAAACAACATCGTCGCCTAAATGAGGAGTTACTTTACTTCTGTGCAGGTTGATATGAGATATGTGTCGAAAAGAATTCATTTTGAAACATCTTCGAAATTTTAATTTACAATTCTGCAATTTAAGTTCGAATTCCTTTCCTCTACCAAACAGATTCTACAAGCAATTAAAAAAGATGAATTTTTTATATTTGGAACAAAGTGCAATATTAAATTAAATTCAACATTTAGCTATTAGAAATAGACGAGCAGAAAAGAAAAAAAATTTAATTTAAAAGTTAATTTCCCACTTTGATGGCGGATTAGAAATTCAATTTCACGGAATAAATTCCTGTCAATTTTTCTTTCAACTCAGCTATTTTTCTGCAGAAATTCTATCATTCTGACAAGTTTCTCATGAATTTTGTAATAGAGAAGAGAATAGAATATGCGTAATACGCACATTTTCTACCTAAAAAAATTGAATTAAAAAAGATTAGCAGAATTTTATTCTTGTGAAATAATCTTGTGAAATAATCTTGAGATAAATTCGAAATTGTGATACGAAAGATTACAGAAGAAAATTGATAATAAAAGGTAACATAGAAACGTGAATTCAGGTCGTTCTCTCCCAAGGTTTCATGCCTGCATGCATTCGTCGACCATGATCTAGATCGGTTTAACCACTGTCTCATGTGCGATCAATATCACTCAATTTTGTAGTAATACGCATCCAATTGAACATCGCGTATTGATTACGCCTAGGGTCGACACTCTTGCGCGAATTCGCGTACATACGGGTTTCAATTTTTAACATTAAACAGCGTTTATATAGCTGCTATAATATTAAGAGTTTATTAAAGTTGGAATTAAATGGGGAATGATTTGTTATCAATTTGCATCTTATCTCGATGAGATTTTCTATTTAAATCGACACTTTCCCCTAACTCACTTTTCCATTTCTATTTCCACATTTTTGTTTCGCGAAAATTATTTCGTTTCATTGGCTTTGCATGCTCTCTTAAATATACATATATCTGCATTTGACATAAATGTAATTGTGTGGAAATTAGGTAATCGTAAATCTTCAGCAACGGCAAAGTATTTAACAGCGACTTTTTACGTCAGTATAAATTTACTCGGCAAATCGCTTTAGCATTGGTAATCTCTTTAGTCGTGCCTCTGTACGATTATGCACTGGATAATGGAATAGATATCGTCGTGGAAAAATAGGTGTGCTCGCTATTTATACTTTCTGCCTGATCGCGCATTTTTTTTGTTTCGACGGTAATCGCAAGTGTATGTGACATAACATTGCTTTTTATCCTTGCTGAAATCAGATGAGTTGTGATCGATACGATCAAAAAAATATATTATCCGAAATTATGAATTTCTAACTTGCGATATCTGCTCGATGTTTAACTATAATCAATAATGGAATATTTTTATTTCTTTCTATTTCTATTTATCCATTTTATAGATAACACATATTGAAGTAAAATTATTTATCTTATACTCTCTCGATCAGATTTTAAAAACAATCTGTATTTCGGAGATCAGATATTGCAACGTTGGAAATACGAATCTCTATATCGATTCGTATTAATTAAATAACTTTCTCTAATTGTAAGTATAGTAAGTTTTAACACCTTCACATATTGATTTTCTGCATTGTCTCTTAACCGTAGAGAATTTCGTACGTTTCCATTCACATTAATAGATGTTAAATAATGCGAACTGTCAAGATTTAAACTTGCGAATCACTGATGAGTGCCTTTTACATAACACTTCTTTCTTTGCATTTTTTAGAAGTCGTTTCTATTTGCGAAGCGGTGTCGCGATAGTCTTCGTTATTATTAATGTAACGCGTGGACTTTGTTGTTTACGACGGTAATTGCGAATCAGCAAGAGAAACTGCAAGAATGTACGGTGAGACAGTTTATTTTGCGAAATCCGATAACTTTTCATCGAAGAAATGTTGCTTACACGGATACTTAATTAAATTTGCTCGTTTTATTTGCGTAAAAAATTTACGTGACGCGCGACCAATGATCGATGCATCACGAGATAGGGATTTAGCACCGCTGATATGTGCGTTGCGCAAAATAAACTGTTTAGATCTTTCATTTGCACCGGCGCGGCGTATAAAAAAAAACGCGAATATATCTTTTAGTGTACTCAGTATAACGCCAAGAATTATTAATCTGCCGCGAAATCTAACAATTATGATATACTGCGAATGTAACGTTCGGACGATTTGCATCCATCTCTTGTCCAGCTGAACAAGATTTAATTTTGCTCGCATCAATTTTAAGAATTGAATTATTTCAAGCAGATAAAGATCGAAGAAAATAAAATCGTAAAGCGGAAAATTCCTGTCACATAAACACTCTAATAGATCTGTTTACTTTGCTGCTCTCTTTCCATATCCGCAATAGAATAAGGACACGCTCTTGTAGAGTTATTGAGAGATACAGAGGACAGAAAAATGAAATTTTTCGAAGCGAACTACAGCGAATAGATAAATTACAAGTAATCGCTACTTATTTCGTAACAAGAGATTAAAGTCCGATGTACGATCTTGACGGAACAGAATTTCTTTCGATAAATTACAATCTCGGCGCATAGTACATAGCATTGTTATCGTATATCCGCGTACGAAGTACACTCGGTCGTCGGATCACCGACGTCAAAGAAGACTCGCAACATTGTCAAAAATGCATCGATAAATATTTATGCAAGTGCTATGCATATGTAAACATACGTGCTTGGGACAATACGATGATAATGCATTTGCGATGATTCTGCCACGTGATTGACCCATTTTTTACATTCTCCATGGGATCGTCGTGAAATTTAGAGAATTGATTATTTCAATTATTTATCTCAATCAAAGAGATTTTTTCGCCGATTTATATTCTCGATAATATCGACGTTATTAATTGAGGCGAATATAAGATCTAACATTGAAGTAAACCCCCTCCCCCCATAATAATCCACGAGAAATAGATGAATTAAGATGAATTGAAAGTATAAATCATATCTGCAAGATTGAATAATGAATTCTCGCTATTAGCGATTTATCTCTTGTCTCCTTTTTTTTTACTATGTTTTAGTACTTAATTGAATACCAAGTATCGAAACAAATTCGTTTTAATAAGATATAATTTGCACGGCTTACGCCATTGGCTTGGCACACAAGCTCACGCGCGTAACGATAACGAAGTGTCGTTTCTCCATGGAAATGATGTGCGAGTGTGCGTGCGTACGTACATGTTTGCACTATGCAAATCCAACAAAAAAAAATGAAGTAATATACATCGTAGCGCCGTGTTAAATAACACGAACACATACGCACGCATGTGCGGTATGCGTGTATCTTCCGGGTGGACAGATATGTGTGCCCCGCACGTGCGCGCGTGTATGCGTGAGTGTTGTGTGGCGTGCTAGTATAAGAATGGTCAGCGAGGATACCGACCCACCAGTCTTCGGCACGTGTTCCGAGACACTGGAGTACGATATACTACATTGAAAATTGAAACAACACCGCGAGGCAAACGATCCGACACAGCACTTACGCTATTATTTCGTCTATTGCGCGCGAGTCAATCGGTGAAAGTGAAATATCGGAACGTGATAACAGTGCGTATTAATTTGTGCGTAGCAAACCTACGGGATGACGATAAAATCAGCCGACCTCGAGGTGCCATATCTGAGAAGAGCGGTACGCACTCGACTCCGAAAAAGTAGTATTAGAAAGGGAGGAGAGAGAAGAGCTCCATTTCTACGAAATTGAACAACTTTCCTTTTAAATTAGCAACGCTTCTTTTTTCCCCGTATATATATATATGTATATATACGGGAAATAAAAATAAAGATATGTAATTATTGACGAGATATTTCCTGTAAATATTTCGCGGTTCACTACTCGTACAATACATGTCGATACTTCCGACTTGATTCTGAATACCGGGCAATATTTATCACATTATACTTGCGCGTTGCATATTCATCGCTTCATTAATATACGCCTTATCGATACTTGCATTTTAAGAAAGAACAACGACGTCGTTTCGAATATGCTAAGGAAATATTCCTTACTAAAATTCTCCGCAAATATTTCTCTTTAAATTTTAATATTTTAAAGTTAATTGTTTTAAAATTAATATTTTAATATTAAAATTGTGCATTTTTCGAACAAATATTTTCCCTTCCAATATCAGATTAAAATAATGTATTTGATATAATATTCTTTCGGTAATAGCTCTAAAATAAGATTTCCCATATCGATTTCTGCCGTAGGGTCTCAACGGCCGGCTAGCGTTCGCTATCGCGGCGGCCGCTCTCGGCTCGTCGTTTCAGCATGGATACAACACCGGGGTAGTTAATGCACCTCAACAGGTACGGATACTAACTTAATCGTAAGACATTCTCAAAACATCTTACATTAACTATTTGCAAAAACATTTGTCAAAACTGTTACATTTGCTTTTTCCTAGTATATAACAATAACGGTATATAGTATATTATATCAGAATCACGAGACCGTAAAATATTCGTGATGCATAAAAACGAAAAAGAAGTAAATGACGAGTGAAAAATGATAAAAATTACTAAACAAATGTTCTAACATTTGTTAGCTTATTGAGGACTGGATCAAAGACCTGAAGACGAATCGCACGGGTGTCCCAACGGAAAAGACGGAGGTGACGTTAATCTGGTCGTTGGCGGTATCGATATTCTGCGTCGGTGGAATGATAGGTGGTTCTTTGGTGGGCTGGGTGGCGGACCGCTTCGGTAGAAAGGGCGGTCTGCTGCTGAACAACATCCTGGTCCTCCTGACTGTGATTTTCGAGGGTAGCGCCAAGGCGGCGAAGAGCTACGAAATGATAATCGTCGGCAGGTTCCTGATCGGTATAAATTCCGGGCTGAACGCTGGCCTGGCGCCGATGTATCTGGCCGAGATTTCGCCCGTGCATCTGCGCGGCGCCGTGGGCACGGTCTATCAGCTCGTCATCACCATCTCGATTCTGGTATCGCAGATCCTCGGCCTGGAGCAAATCCTCGGTACCGCCGAGCAATGGCCGTTACTGCTGTGTCTAACGATCGTACCAGCGATCTTCCAGATGTGCACGTTGCCTTTCTGCCCCGAGAGTCCCAAATACCTGTTGCTTAGCCGCGGCAAGGATATGGATGCGCAAAGAGGTAAGGAAGAGTATAATTTATTACAGCACGCAAATAACGAATGTAGGATGCAGCTTATAAAAAAAATACTTTGAAAAGAGTTTATTCCTGAGTATTCGGTCTTCGAAATCGTGAAATCGTGAATCGATTGTCTTTTTTGAATCCGTCGTTTTGAATGCGTCATCATAGAATATATTCGAATTCTTTGTTCGACACTTGTCCGCTCTGTCGACTTTGTCCGACTGTTTGTCTTTCTCACAGAAATCGTTTTTTTTTCTCCCCAATAGGGCTATCCTGGTTGCGCGGTACGATCGAAGTTCACGACGAAATGGAAGAGATGCGGGCAGAGTACGAATCGGTGAAACTGGTGCCGAAGGTCACTCTACGTGAGCTGTTTGTAAATCCAACGCTTCGCATTCCACTATTCATCTCAATCATGATTATGTTCGCCCAGCAACTATCCGGCATAAACGCCGTCATGTTTTTCTCAACGAAAATCTTCAGGATGGCGCAGCTCGACAAGAATGCCGCCCAAAACGCCACGATGGGAGTCGGCGCGATGAACGTCTTAATGACCATCATCTCTTTGGTGTTGGTAGAGAAGGCAGGCAGAAAAACGCTACTCTTGGTCGGATTCTCCGGCATGTTCGTGGATACCGTCTTACTCGCCATTTGTCTCGTATTCGCTGTAAGTATTCTTGTGTCCTTTAGTTAGTCAATATGTACAATAGCTCTCGAAAGACGTTGAGATCGCAATCGAACTTTTTATTTACGCATTGTAGGAAACGTCGCGGGCAGCAGCGTATTTATCGATCGTGCTTGTCATCATGTTCGTCGTCCTCTTCGCCACTGGACCGGGAAGTATTCCGTGGTTCCTGGTGTCAGAGTTGTTCAGTCAATCCGCCCGACCATCCGCTACCTCCATCGCCATCGCCGTCAACTGGACCGCGAACTTCATCGTTAGCATCGGCTTCTTGCCGCTGCAGGAAGTGCTAGGCGCTTACGTGTTCATCATCTTTGCGGTGCTGCAGTTGTTCTTCACGATATTCATATACAAGAAAGTACCGGAGACGAAGAACAAAACTGTAGAGGAGATCAGCAGCATGTTCAGACAAATATCGTATCAATGAAGAATATAGTCCAAATGGGTAAAATATTTTTCAAGAACAAAGTCGGCACGATGACCGTATGAACGATGACTGCGTTCGTTCTCTTTTTTTCTTTCTCTGTCTGTGTCGAGAAATTCAGCGTCTGGTCTGGCAAAAGTGGCACACTATTCTATGGTCTATCAACGCGCTTCCAATATTCTGTCCGTACGCAATATCAAAGTTCATCGAAAGGATACTCGGTGAATATTTGTGTGTAATCGCGATGTGTGCTGCAATGTATTCGGCGTAGTTATAACCCGCAATCGTGCCAATCTACAGAAATCCGGGAATCTTAACTTTTTGTTATATAATTATTTAACTTTTTAGCGTGTTTTGTTCTTAGTTTCTTTAACTCAAAAACTCCGTTCCAAGTCGAGTTGCACGAACGCGCGCACATTTCGCTCTGGGGTTTATTAAGTTGTAAACTTAATATCAGTTCCTATGTTGCATCCAGCGAAGAAAGTTATGGGAAGGAGAAGAATTGAAATGGCGCGAAACAGCTTAGGAAACATGATTCTTTTATAAAGGCTTTTCGAACAATAATGTACGCCATTACCTGTACGAATAATTACAGTTCTAGTCATGAAAAGACCCGTGGACGGAGTATAACGTTGGAAGAATCTTATGCGCTGGCTGATTTTATTTTTATTACCGAACGTTTCGTTTTACATCGACAGATCCGTATCGCTTCGCTAAACGAATTTTTAACGCGGTATGGCGCGAAGTTGTATACCATATTTTAAATCAATAATCGAGTACAATTGGGGTATTTTTTATAGAATATAGCAGTTTTATGATAGCGGCGTGAAAAACTTGCGTTCCCACTACTGAATAATCGCATCGCGTTACTGTCTAAAGTAATAAAAAAAAAAAAAAAGAAATAGAAACGCGATTATGTCGATGAGTGAAGAGGGTATTAATTGCCTTTTTATGAGATATAATTTGTAATAGAAATTTAAAGAATATTTTATTATACGTAAACCGAGATGTAAGTTTTATTCGAACGAGTATGGGAAGAATGCTGTTAGGATAATTGTAAATACAAAAATATGTAAAGACTAGTATTGTGCATAGCGTAGAAAATAATTATATTTATGTATGCATGTAGATTTGATTAATGTTTAAGAATGTATCAACGTTGTCATATTTTTAAATTATTTAGATTAATTTCAATTTGTGTATACATAAACGTAAAAGAAAACATACTAAATGTAACTCAGGAACCTAGCTGATCGTTATCTCGTAAATAGCAGGTGCGGGATACAATGTTTTATTTTGACGCTGTGCCCGTGCCTCTCAAGGAATACTCATTTGTAATAACCGTTTAAACGGATTTATTGTAGAAAACAGAAGGCATCTAAGTTTATGATAATAACGTTAAATAAATCACCGATTTTTATCTATTTCGTTCGAATGTGTGATTTGAAAAAGATTTTATCGATCAGATTTATTATATGTATATGTATTCAGGATGTTATCCACACACGTATATACCATGTATATTAATCGCAAACGATTCAACTTGTCGCAAAACTGTAAATAATAGTTCTCATATATTATATATCTTTTAGTTAATTGATTGTTAATTATCGTATAAGTTTTTGCAACGCAGGTATACATATTTTAGCTCTTAGGTTTAGATGATTCTTTTATAAATAAATCTGTAAACTCTTGCCAATCAAAAAGAACAACGTTAGACCTGGTAATGTATCGTTCGTACGCGAACAGTTAGTTACTATAATTATATGACAATTGATCAAAATTTAGTATCTCTATATCGATATGTCCGCCTATAAAATGTGTTGTTAAATGTTATTAAACGTTGTCAAGAGGCGTTAGAGTTTTATAATACTTGATGCCGATATATATCATCGAAATAAAAAGGAATATCAAGAATGAAACACATGAATATATTTCTACTACTTATATTACTCGTATTACTAAAAAAGCCTTTTACGTAATAATGATATTGATAACGATTAACTAATTAGCCACCTGATCAGATTTTCTCCTTACAAAAGATGCTACATTCAAATCACTTTTCAAAACGACGTAAGATATACATATAATTTAGAGAATATTTTACACATATACGTTTATAGGACTCTATAGTTATAAATTATAACTTTACAATGTCTGATAAATTCGGACGAGAATCCCGTCGGATGGCGCGGCGTGTACGATAATTCCGAGATTCAAAGATTTATCAATCATTCGATTCTACTTACCACTTACCGTACGTTGTTTTCTCGACAAGCATTATATACTCGTGGTTCTTTTGGCGAGGTGAAGAAAACAACGCTGTACGTAAAGCGCCGGCAAGCCGCAAATCAACCGCAATCGTGAAGAGGAACTTGTTGCCCTTGTTGGCGCCTTTGCTCCCCAATCTCTTTTTCTGAAATGTCAATTACATTTCTTCATTACCCAGATTACCCTAATTTGTATAAGTAGGTGCCGGCCTCTGATGGAGGAGAATGGAGGGAAATACCGACGGTAACTGATTGTGAGTCCGAGAGAAGTATATAGGCGACGCGGCGCGCGGGTCGATCGTCCCGTCTGACGTCTCGTACTCCCGTTTGGTCTCGCTGGAGTTTGGAGCCGTTGGATTGGAGGTTGGAGTAAACACGAAGCGGAGGCGCCGCGCTCGCACACCTCGTGCGTGCTCGCTAGCGTTCGCGATCGTTCGTAACGTTGTGACAATTCCCCCTGCGAGCGATAGGGCAGAGGGTGGAAAAAGTTACAGCTGAGACTCCGTGTTTTTAATCGTATCGCGTCGCGTTCGCTCGAGAGGTGGCCGAACGACGGCGAGGACGACGAGGACGGCGGTCGAGACGAAAACGGCGACGGCAACGACGGCTGCGGCTAGCGGCGGCGGCGGCGGTGGCGACGGTGGCGGCATTCGCATTGTTGTCGCCGCGGCGGCGGCGCGCACACGTCAGAGACAGAGACGCTTAATGTGCGGGGGGCGAGCGCGTGGCATGCTCGTAGCGGCCACGGATGCTCGCGGTAGCCGCCGCGAGAGCGTCGGCGACGGAACCGCGACCGCGGTCGCGTCGAGAAGATGTCAAGCGTCGGCTCGCTGTCCGAGCACTCCGAGCGACTCGTCGTGAACGGTGAGAGGAGGCAGAGGAGCGTCGACGCTGCTCCGGCTGCGGCCGCGGCCGGCGCTGTCAGCGGCATTAGCGGCAACGGGGTCAACAGGGGCGGTGGAAGGGGTGGAGCGGGCCGCGTGAGCGTGGGCGGCAAGAGTGGTGGTGGCAGTGGTGGTGGTGGTGGTGGTGGAAGTGTCTTTACCTTTCGTGAGTCTCGTGGCGGTGCCGGTTCTCGCGTCGGTGGTGGTAGTGCCGGTAGTGGTGGGAAGAGGAGTAATAATAACCCTGATATCACTGGGAACGGAAGGGGGGTACTCGCCGTTGCGACCGTTCTTACCGGCGGCGTCGTCGGTGGCGCCGCGGACGGCCCCCGCGACGTGACGTTGCCCGACGCCCGCGACACGATCGCGACGCCAGTGAATTTCTGCCGCGAGACAACAGTACCGCGCACCTGCGGCGGCGGTTCTCGCTGTTACGTCTACGCCGCCGACGCGCTATCGTCCTCGGTGACAGGCGCGAGAACGCGCGCTCCCAACGCAGGCAGGGACGACGCCGGTAACGACGTCGCCGCGACGTCGACGGACCGCCACGAGAATCGCGAGATTCCGCCGAGGTGCGCCGGGACGACGCCGCTGTCGCTAGACGCCGGTAGCACCAACGCGAGACCGCTCGGCAGTAGCAGGAGCAGGAGCAGGAGCAGGAGCAGGAGCGGCAACAACAACGTCGCTACCGTCGTCATTGTTGACGTCGCGCCGTCGTTCCGCGACAACAACGACAACGACGACGACGACGACGACGACAATAACGAGGACGAGGACGAGGACGAGGACCGTGACCGTCGCCGCTACCACAAGCGCGGCAACATGGTCGCGGCGATGAACGAGCACCTGTCCAACGCAACAACGACGACAACGTCGTCGCCGCTGGCGGTAGCGAACGCCATTCGCGCCGGTAATAACCCCGTCGCGATGTCATCGTCGTCATCGTCGTCATCCTCCTCGTCGTCGTCATCCTCATCGTCGTCGTCGTCGTCGTCTTCGGCTATGATGACAGCGACCACGACGAACGTCGGCGGCAACGGCAACGGCAATCCCTCCGCAGCGATGATGACGATGGGCAACGTCGGGAGCGGTGCCAACGGTGCCAACGGCAACAACGGCAGCGGCGGCTGCACCAGCGCGCGCAATTCCGAGTTTCAGGAGGTGGACGGCGACGGCAAGAGCACCGCCACCACCGCGGCCGCCGGTATCCTCAGTTTCCCATGTGACTTCGATCATATGTACGCCAGCATGACCGACGGTGCTGCGCCGGCCGCCGCGGCCGCGGCCGCGGCCGCCACCGCCACCGCGGCCACCGCTCTCGGCGTCAGTCCGCTGCGCGGCAACGAGCCCCGTCACAATGATCTCACCGAGGTCAAGCACCTGAAGGAGCTGCTGCTGCTCCACCTCGACCTTATCCAGCAGCAGTCCGAGCAGATCGTCACCAAGGACAAGCTTCTCGCCGCGCTGCGCCAGGAAAACGAGACGGTACACGCCCGGGACGACAAGCTTCTTTTAGTTTTAATTTTTAATCTTTTTTTTTTACATTTTTTTTTTCATTTTATTTACTTTTTCAACCGACGAGTCTCTCCTCTCGCGACGGATTGTTCAATTAAAGAAAAATACATTCTGCGAAATTGTGTGAATTCGGATCTCGGGGAGGTGGAGATCGGAGTTTTATTGTATGCAAAGACCCGCGTGATTTTTTCAGTGATTCAATTATGGTTGTGACAACGTTGATGTAAACAAACACAGAAAAATGTTTAAATCTCTGATCCCCAAATGTTTGTATTCGCAGAGTGGAACTGACTGCTGATCCTTTTGAATGCACCTACCTCCTATAAATATTCGTTCGATCTCTTTGGTTGTCGAAAACCGCGAACTCGACCCTCGACGGACGCGCATGGAGATCTATTTTAGCGCGAGGAGCCTTTCAATCTTCGAAAGTGCGATCGCTTTCATCTTTTAAGTCGAAAGATGCGGAATGAGGTGAAGTGAGTGGCGGTGAGTCATCGAGCGAGTTTTCAATTCAAAACCCGATTCGTCCTCCAACTCCAATCCCGTTTGCCCGCGGCGGTCGGGATTTTTGCGTAAGCGTCCGCGATAATTGCATCACGTGTACTTGAGATTCTCTCGAGAAAGAGAGCCTAAATGCCGAGAGACGGACTGTCCCCGGAGGTGAAGCCAAAAGCATTCGCGAGGATCCGCGCAGAGTTCGTGGCAAAGTGACCTGGCTCCGAGTCGCGGATGACGGGATGAGAAAAGATAAATTCTTTTCTCGTGCCCGAGCCCGACCCGCTCGTTCCGCCGTCACTTGCTCTCGAGGCTCTCGAGATAGAAATATCGAGATCCGCTGGCGCGGCGGGCTCCAGACGTTCCGCCTTCGCGCTCATTCACAATTATGCGCGTATTTCCGAAAAAAATCGCGAGAGAAGGTTGCGGTCGCAGATACGTCAACGCAGCTTGGAGCGGCCCGCTCTCGCTTCACGTCGTCATCGACGATAAATAAAGAGGCTCGGGCGCACTAACCTAAGCGTCGCGCGTATTTCCGTTCGCCCGCCAATCCCGCTCTTTTTCTGGCCGTGGCCGCGGAACGCCGGCGATCCCACATCGATGACTTTGGCACCATTTTGTAAAAACGCGCTGCGCAGTGCGCGCACATGCCCGTGATGCCTGCCGCGAGCCGCGACCGCGAGTGTCAATCCCGCCTTCTCCGTTCTGCTCCGTTCTCCCTCCCGCGCGGCCCGCCTAACCTAAGCGTACCACGCGGGGAACAAGTTAACCGTGAAGGTCAGTTTGCGCGATGTCAACATGTGGTGGCGCTACTTCCGCATTGAGACCGCGAGGAGAGAGAGAGAGAGAAAGAGAGAATGTGTGCGTGTGTGTGAGAGTGAGAATGTGAGCATGGGACGAGGGTGAGAGACGTGCGAGCTGCGAGTTTGTGAGAGTTCCTCCGCGAAGAGCAACGACGTTCTGCGCGTTTTCGCGGTTTGAAAATGACAGTTGAATCGAGGGGGAAACCGCGATCGCGCCGTGCGGCTAAATAAATGGTATATCGCCGATCGCGGTCGGGAAACCGGTGCGGGTTGTGTCGCGGGTCAGTCCAGTTTCTCGAATTGTGCCCCTGCGAGCGATACGTTCGTTAACGGCGCGAGTCTATCGGACTAACCTCCCTTCAGGTGCGAGGGTAACTGAGGGACGTCCACGGTCCACGGTCCAGGTCCAGGCACGGACCTTCGATTTAACATGATTTGCGAGGAGAGAAAGATCGTGTACGGACGGTACACGAGAAGTGTAAATAACGTTTAAAGCTTAAATCTCGGCGTGTAAAAACGATCGCGAGACTATTTATTAGGTTATCGTGTCAATCGTGTCAAACCATGGAATGGGGTTTGTATTTGTCTGTTACAGCTGAAACTGCGTCTGGAGCGTATGGAAAGGCGGGTGAGCCTTCAGAAGCTGAGGTCCGAGTGTAGCGAGAATTCTACCGGTTCGGAACATTTAGGCGCCTGCTCGCCCACCAGTGTCAATTCGGTCAACGTACCTTCGACCAGCGAACTGCACAGGAATGTTCAGTGCGAGGGTAGCAACACCCTGCACGAGAGCTTCAAGATACGCCTCAACACTAGCGGCGGCATCACCACTGTCAAGCAAGAACCGCACGATAATCAAATTAAACTGGAGATAAAACAAGAGGTTAATAACGAGACGAGCTTCGAGTGGGAAGAGAAAAAGAAGAGACGATCGGACCCGACTCCCTTGTCTACGGGGAGTAAAAAGAAAAGAGGGCTCTCTTGCTCGTCCACCATCAGTAACGATGGAGTGCAAGAAAAGATATTAGGTCAGACTTTGCACGAAACCAATAGAAAGAGCGACAAAAAGGCGAAATCTCTCGTGAAGAAGGAATCCTTTCTCACGACGGAGGAACACTATTATACAGCTGTAGGTGACCCAACTTATACGTTACATTTTAAACAGTCTAGCCCAGTAGAACCGAGTAATTCGTTAGAAGTTCCAAACTGGAGAGTAAAAATGTATACGAGTTGTTATACAATGGAGGGAACTGAGAATTTGGACGATGAAATTTTTAACAAGAGACACTTGAAATTGGAGAATGACGAGAGGAGGAGAAAGCGGTGGGATGTACAAAGGATAAGGTTCGTAGAATATGCTCGACGTCTGTCTCTTTGAGACGTTACAATTTCACTAACATATTTTATTATATTAGGGAACAAAGACATATAGAGAAGTTAAAACAACGACAGGACCGTCAAAATCATCAAGCTACGTGCTATAATACCAATCATACCGGTCCTTGTCCCTCGTCCATGGAGGAGGAAACTGTAACGTCCTTGTGGCCTGATATAGAACAAATTCAAAGTCTCCAAGTAGAGTCTCATTTGCCAGTAACTGCATTTGGCGCTCCTATTCCTAGTTTCACTCCAAGGTAAGGGGGTCTATTTCTTTAAACATACAAATCTTATGTAGTTGATACATTAAATATTATAATTAGCATAACCTTTATCTTTCAGTGAATTTTCTTTACCTTGGTCAAATATAACACGAATAAAATGTCGACGTCCTAAACGTTCAACGGGTAGAAGAAAATCTACATGTAGAAGAAAAGTTTAGGAGATATACAATTTTTTTTTTTTTTATAAAAGTGGACAGAACTGATTTTTATCGGTATCGTCGGTTTTAAACTCTTGAAAATACTATTGCTCCCTCTCTCACGCCATAATTAAAACAGTGTTTTTCGTTGCGAAATAGGGGCACCAAAGATATTTTTATTGACTTTTTAAATATATGCAATATAGTATAGTTTATCTATTTTTTCTACATTTTTATTTAAGTAAATTCATCGACAATACTTGTTTGATACATCTATCCTATTTACATTTTGTACTCGGTGTTGGTCATTTTATTTATGTAACTGTGAGTATCACAACGTAACGAAATATTAATTCGACATATTGAATATTTTTTCAACTACAGACCATATTTCCGCTTCATTTTCAGTGAGTTGACGATATTTGCAAAACTTTTTTTGAACGCTTCAATTATGTGGAGCACTTTATATTATTTTGTAACTGAATACATTCTTTGCTATCAATTATAAAAATTGATTAATGAAACCATGTCTATTGATAATATACACTTCGTAAAAATATGTTATAAAACAATGTTACATAACGGAAGAATATAATGATTTTTTTTATCTTGTGTAGCTCTTAATATTTTATAAATTCTGCATTTCTTAATAATTTAACATGAAAGGATGATATTCTTGAACAATTAAGCGTTGTCGCAAAACGTGCGTTTGGTTAACTCTAAAATTTACAGTACAAATGTATAGTATAGAATGTTTCAGAAAATGTGCGCTTCCTCTCACTAACAGATTATTGGATGAAATTGAATTGACATTTTTTTGCGAAAATTTGATGGCCTAATGGAATAACTTTCATAGACTTTTCGCTAAGGAAACATTCGAGAAAATCTGTAAACGAAATTGGATCGCCTTTTGATACAATCTATGTTGTACACTTATTAAATTACAAATAAGATTGTTATAAGTGACCTCGGTGTAATAGCGTCTGCTACTCTTGCTCCCGCGCATATTGCATGCTGGATGTCAAAATCCGAAAGACGGGCGGAGAACTTTCGACATCGTAAACAATTGTATAGTCATTGATATCGCGACTAATAGTCCAATTTTATCGATTCGAGGTACAAGTTGAGTACCACGTTTTCTAGCACAATCAATTCAATCAAATTTAAAGTTAACTATACTTTGATGCGCATTATATATTTGGTAAATGAAATTATATGTATGTTAATTTTTCACGAATTTCTCGTGCGTATCTCCAAATGTTGATATATCTGTTATTAATTACTTTACGGTTTTGTCATAATACAAAACTATATCTATATATACATATATGTACCGAATTCTGACACTGCATCCTATGCGAGACGATTTGTGATAATTTCGATTTTATTTGCGTTACGAAACTCTGTACTCTTATGAATAAAAGGGATCGACGCAAATGATAGTTGAAGCAGATAACGATATATTATTTTCGCATATTTCAATCTGCTGTGGATATCAGATAATTTTTTAAGATGTCTGATCCATAATAATTTATCTTGAATGAATGAAAATGAAAATTGTATATATTTTTCTTTAGAAATAGATTTTTTTACGTTCTACTTTTTAAGGAATATATATACATATATATATATTCTGTAAGATAATATATTAACCGTCCATGAAAATTAATAGAATTTCATGAACAAAACAGCATTCGATGCTACGTAATTACGATGATATGTAATTATCAATATCCTGTAAATGACAACTTTTCTAGCTGTGGAGTTACTGATTGAGTTCTTAGTACATCTATAAATATATGCGACACATAACGTTCTATGAGAAAAAATATGTAAATTATTATTTTATAATGTATATGCGTCAACAAAGAGAATTTTGTTATGTCGGCAGATGTACTGTGTGTCAAAAGTTGTATGAGAGTTTTTAAGAGGGACGTAGGGAGAACTCTCCAATGTCACATCCGCCTTAAACGTCCTACTATGTAATATAACATCGAGTACATTTTAGAAATAAAAAAGGACATTCAATGACGAATCAATGGCTCCATTGAATGTGCACCAATTCCTAGATTCAAACGTTTAAAGAGATAAAAATATTCATCCGTACGTGCGAATGCAATGAAACGAGAATCGACGATAATTAGATGTAGCATTCACTCGTTGCGAATCAATGCTAAAAAAATATCCATCTATCAAGGAAAAGATCAAGGATAAGAAAACTATTGGCGAGTAAACATTTTTCAAGAAGCGTGAAGGGTGAAGAAACATAATAAGAAAATTATTACTCAGGAAGTAATAAATTATTACTCAGAAAATAAATATTGTTTCAGTTATTTTGCATACGGTCCACTAAAGATTAATATCGGTTGAGAAGCGTTCTGGATGATGGCATCTCAAAAGCACTTTCTGTGCACAATGAACGGTCCTAACTCGTCATACTCCTGCCTAGAGATCCACATTTGCTGGAACGTGCTCAGACTGGCGAGGATCGAGCCGCCAATCCACACCGAGTATTTCCTTTCGGGCGGCGCGATTACTTTGATCTTCATGGTGGGCGGTGCGAGGGTCGTTATCTCCTTCTGCATCCGATCGGCGATGCCCGGATACATGGTAGTGCCGCCCGAGAGCACCGAATTAGCGTACAAATCCTTGCGGATATCGACGTCGCACTTCATGATCGAATTGTACGTCGTCTCGTGTATGCCGCAGGATTCCATTCCCAGGAAACTCGGCTGGAACATTGCTTCCGGGCAACGGAAGCGCTCGTTGCCGATTGTGATGACCTGGAATCAAACCGTTATCCGTTACGTCTTCGTCCACTGACCGCGCGGCTAGCCAACCCATGACGAGTTAACACTCGCTCGACGCAAATGCGCGCGATTAATGCTAATGAGCGTACACTACCTCCTTATCGTCGTTCATTACATTCAGATTACATAGCTATCTATATTTCTTCGTATCTATAATTCAGACATCATTTTCGAGTTAACTGAAATTAGCTTTGTAAAGTTAGAGGCCTAATTTAAAAATTTCAGTATAATTGTTGAAATTCTGGCTCTTTCTCAAAAGATCTTGGATTTTTTACAAGCGCAATTTAAAAGATGCAGTTTTCACTATCGAGAAGTCTTCCTCTTTCGCGTTGATTGAACAATACGTAAACGATGCATTCGTAGGCAATAATAAATAAGGCAAGTAACCAAAGTATTACCTGGCCGTCCGGTAACTCGTAGCTCTTCTCTAATGCAGTCGATGCGGCAGCTGTCGCCATTTCGTGCTGGAAGTCTAAGGCCACGTAACACAGTTTCTCCTTGATGTCACGCACGATTTCACGCTCGGCGGTAGTTGTAAAGGTATAGCCTCTCTCGGTCAGAATTTTCATCAAGTAATCTGTCAAGTCGCGGCCGGCCAGATCCAAGCGCAATATCGCATGAGGTAAGGCGTATCCTGAAGAAAAAGGAAAAAAATATATTGCGACATCAAGCACACAATTGACATTGATCCTGATTTTTAGATCGCAAGGCACCAACGAGTATATCATGAGAAATTGAAGCGAGCAGGGAGAAATACCTTCGTAAATCGGTACTGTATGAGATACCCCATCGCCGCTATCCAGCACTATACCAGTCGTACGTCCTGACGCATACAAAGACAGGACAGCCTGAATGGCAACATACATAGCCGGAGTGTTGAAGGTCTCGAACATGATCTGCGTCATTTTCTCGCGGTTGGCCTTAGGGTTCAGGGGAGCCTCCGTCAACAAAACGGGATGCTCCTCCGGCGCGACTCTCAACTCGTTGTAAAATGTATGATGCCAGATCTTCTCCATGTCGTCCCAATTGGTGACGATACCGTGTTCTATAGGATATTTAACAGTGAGAACTCCCCGTTTACTCTGCGCCTCGTCGCCTACGTAACTATCCTTTTGTCCCATGCCGACCATAATGCCCTAAAAATAATTCTTGATTAAAATATACTATGCTTAATTAAGTAAATTTATAATTAAATAAATTTATAATTATCTATCGGATATCTATATTTTTCATACCTGATATCGGGGTCTTCCAACGATGGAGGGAAACACGGCTCGAGGTGCGTCATCCCCGGCAAACCCGGCTTTGCACATTCCCGATCCATTGTCAATCACCAACGCAGCTACGTCGTCGTCACACATTTTAGAATAATATTAAGCGGATGATTTTAGCAATGTCGAAGCAGAACGTGAATTTTTCTTACAGTAGATAAATAAATAGAACAACCGAGAGACTAGATGGTACAACGTTCTCGCCTGACATTGGCTTCTGAAGCATTGCGTTTCTTCCTAGAAGAGTTGCTTTATATGAGCTCCCCTCCTTCCGCCCACAGATCCACGCACACACGTATCTCTTTTTATACGACGACTTCAGAAAAATGAACAATAACATTTCATAAATTGATTTAACACTAATAGATTTCCTTTACATTGATATAGACATAGAAAGAATACTTTCGCTTATTGTTAAAAAGAAGATTTACAAGTTGACTGATTTTGGTAAAACCTGTTTATAAATTTGTAAATTACACAGTGAATGTATTAATAACGAGAATATAATCTGCAAATATATAATATAATATATAACTTTTATATAACATAGTTAACATAGCACAATTTAACATTAAAAATAACGTGCGCATAAATAATATAAATAAAAATATGTTTAAAAGTATGTTTCGCTCTTGATATATTACAACAGAATAATACAAGTATTACAATTGTGGTTTGTCATCACTACGTAATATGAAAAGAAATAGAATTTCAATAAATAGCATTCCTTTCGTGCGTTTCTTATTCGTTATATGTTTAGAGAAATATGTATCTATATATCTTTTTTAAATAAAAGACTTAATTGCTCTTTAATGTATGCCAATTATAACTGGCATCTACTGTTTATAGTGTTATCCTCAATAAATGTATGAAGTTCTCGCGGTAATTAGAGCATATATTTTTCTGCATTCCTGCAGTCGCATTGATCTCTCTGCAAATCTGCACTAGATTGCAATCTTTTTAAGCGTAACGCGCGAAGAATGTAATTTTATTTGTAAAAATTTTCCAAGAACAAATTTTATTTCAACAATGCCTTCTATCATTGAGATCTATTTAAAGATAGATTTCTAAATGGCAAAATAAATCGAGCTAACACGATTCTATGATTCAATTATAGAACATAACTATTATTCGTTCAAATCCTCTCCATATATGTCACAGATTGACAAAATTAAACAAGAAACGATGAAAGTAAGGGAAGCTCATAAAGTTAACGGGCTAAAAAGTCTTAATTGCTCTAAATTGTCTCCCATAAGTGTGTGCATTTTTCTAAAAATAGATAATCGAAGTGCCCGCGATGAAGCGTATTTAAGAAATGATGTTACGTATTTTTAGAAGAATGTGATATAATTATATTGGCCCTTCAACAATTTTGTCAACTTTTACTATGTGTTATAGAATTATTCAATCAAATCAATTTATACTATCAATTTATACATAATATTGGATGTATATATATATATATATATATATATATATATATCAATTTTGATATGAACATATGATGCAAATTTGTTGTCTCATTCTATCTTATTCACATCACTTCTAGATAACAAGCTTATTCCTTTAAGAATACTTTACAAACCAACGCGCATTACAGAGAATCACTGTTCCATAGACTGATCGCCCACTAGAGCGATCTTTATAATTGCTGTATTACGTTCCTTAATTAACTGCTCGACTAATGATATTAATTAGGCTGTGAAATTAAGTACCCACTTCAGTTTGAAGTTTTTGCATAAACCACTTTTGATATTTTTAACTTCATAATGCTATAGTGTAACATAATAAAAAGGCCACATATAAACAATTTACGCAATCAATATGTGAAATATATGATAAAGATTATACAAGCGATACTTGCTTTACAGCTATATGCATTTATGTACATACACACGCACACACACACGCGCGCGTGCATATAATCATTGAATTAACAGAGATGCATGTCGGAATATATATATACGTATTTGAAGAAATCAATTGAAATAAATGTAATAAATACGATATAAGCATTTTTTCAAGAAAACAAAGAATAAAAGATAGATAATCAAAGAATAGTACTACAGAAATAAAAATTTCTTTTTTTTTTTTAATTATTCCAACAGGCACTCCCACACATGTGGATATTATATTATTATTTAATTTTACTTTTATACAAATATTGCACAAATATTGCACAAAAAACAGTACGATTCCAAGATATGGACTTTTTTTTATAAAGCAATAATATTTTGAAATAAGAATAAATTAGGAATTTAATGATCAACATTATTTTACTTTTATACAAATATCGCACAAATATTGCACAAAGAACGATACGATTTCAAGATATGGACTTACTTTATAAAGCAATAATACTTTATAATAAGAATAAATTAGGAAATATTAATTGTGTGTGTCAACATTATCATTAACAACAATTTTAAAAGTTCTACTTATCCCAAAGCCCGACTTCTTTCATACGCGTTTGAAAGTACTTTTCCAAAGCATTGGCACAACGGTAGTAATCAGTGTCAAGACTATTATACAATCTACAGTTGGTAAAAATCCGTAACATGTCTGCTATAAATAATTTCTTTATTACATAATATCCTGAATTCAAACGATCTTGCATCGTCTTGAGATCTATAACATAAATAGATATATCATTGTATTTTGGTATTTTTATATTTGGTTGATTTCTTTCAGGTAATAACCAGGTAATTATATTCATCTTATATTCATCTATTTTAATCAGTTAAATGTATAGACAATTTTCTTCAACTCACCCATAGGATATTTTATGTGATCGTAGTAGTCTGGAACATCATTCTTATCTACAGGTTTCAAAAAAGGCCACGCTGTGCTGTGTTTTTTCACACTGTTCAGAACACCATTTAATGTATTACATAGAGATTCTGGCACATCCAAACTCGTGTCCATTGGTTCTGGACCTTGCATTCCTTTCGCCACACCCCTCGTTCTAGTTTGAGCGCAACTTTTCCATCCAGTTTCATGAATCCCTGGGATACTCTCGATAGGGATTCCCCTTAAACCCTCCTTAAAACACGTTAAGCCAGGATGCACTTTCTGTATTTCCTGTTGTCTTTGGTGAATCAGCTTTTTAACGATTTCCTTCTGCTTCCTGATAACCGCCGTAAATTCGGTATATACAATTTTCGGGTTTAACTCGCAATGCATCAACGTTGCTCCGACATAATATTTTATGTACCCCTGGTGCACTGACTTCGGCAGTTTTATATCTTTGCTAAATCCCTGTTTCTTAAAGTATCCAATAGCGAAGTCATCCGCAAATGTAAGAAAATGCAGTATGTTGTTCTTAATGTGATAATCTTTCAACATATTCATTAAGTGCGTTCCATAGCCTTTTACTTGCTCATGGCTCGTAACAGCGCAAAACACTATCTCTGTAAAACCTTGACTTGGAAACATACAAAAACAAATCCCACCAATTGGACGACCATCCTTAATCAGGGCTAGGGTTTTATGCTTTCTGTAAGACAAAGAATATTGTTATTGAATACATGCGTAGTAAAATAGGTAAAATTATTCAACACTGATATTGAATTTGGATATTGAACTACTCACGGATCAAAAACAAGCTGAGTGATGTATTCTTTGGGCGTTCTTGGTAATTGATGGCTGAACACATCTTGCAGTCCTATCAGCCAAAGCATAGTCTGCTTAGACACTGGTCGTGTAAGGCTATTTCCAACTACATGAAATTCTATTATCTTTTTACTTTCTTCCATCTTAGCGGTTTCGTCCCGTGGCACATTTGGTGGAAATACTGTATCAGAACCAGACATATAATTAGTGTCATTAATAGTTGCAACGATTTCAGCAATGGTCTCATCTGGCAGATCTTGAAAAGTTTCTTCAGTTTTTCGCTTCTTTGCGTCAAGACGCCCTTCGGCGTTTGGACGCTTATCCTGCATTTTCTTGATTCCAGAACTAATATTTATCGTTGTAAGATTATCTTTTTCATTCGGAGTGACAGTAACCTTTTCAAATTCTCCTGCTTTCCTTGCTTGAGCCTTTGAGTCCAAGGCAGTTTGAAAGTGAGAAGGCAGAAGTTGTTTAAAGTCAGGATTCCAAATGGGGGATTTATCAGAATAAATCTCTACTTCCAGCAATGAAAGAAACCTTAAGTATAAAAGATTATATAATTCAGCTTGATATTTACAAGTTATATATGTATATAAGAAATGGAAAAGAAAAATGTTGAACATACTTAGGAAAATGCGTTAAAACCAAAACTCTCTTCTCCGGTGCTATTTTGTCTCTTTCATTATTACATTTATCCATTAATTGTCTACAAACTGATCTAAATACAGCTTGTAACAGAGACTTCCCAAAAACCACAGGAGTGTCATAATGCGGCAAGGAGTCACAAAACGCAGGTACATGACAAAAGACGAGCCAGCGGGCATAATTAACTTTGTAAATAGAAGCTTCATCTGTATTAGTTGCTTGACACCGTCTGGCACTGGGTGCTTCAAAATTCCAAAAATTCAGGCAGTGTAAAAGCATCTTTGCCATGTCGTACATAACTTGCCATTCTCTCTGCGGCAAATGACTAAATTTATACAAAACAAAGTTTGTTACTGCCTTTGCTATGTTAGGTCTTTCAAATGGTGGCTTTCCTAACGGGCTTCCTTCCGCAGTTGGCTTTGTCATAAACAAGATACAATTCCTCAATAATTTGTACAAATAAATATATACTTTCTTAGTATCGGGATCCGCCTCCCTGTGTGTACACGCAAAAATATTGTCCGCGTCAATAGCCATTCCCAATAATCTGTTGATTTCCTCGTCTGACTGAACCGGTAGATGCTTGATGTGATTTTCTAACGGATGAGTACACATCTTGCACAGATCAAAGAAATTTATAACGGGCTGTTGTATCTCGCCTTTCGGCGATCTTATAAACGGTTGTGCGTTTTTCCAGCCCGTACATTTGCATTCATCCGCCTGACAAGCACTATAATTCGCGAGCTTCAACAATTTCTTTTCTTGTGGCCAGTTGTACGTCTGCTGCTTGCGTTGATGTATCCTTTGTAGATTACTCGTTCGATTCACTTGAGTCTGTGGCTTAGCTGTATCCTTATTATTATTTTCTTGCTGCAAGGTACTGCTGACAGGTTGTCCACCAGTCTCTTCCGAAGAAGCTGCTGTATGAGAATTGACGTCCTCGGATGCCATCCTGCAAAAAACCTTATAACATTCATGTTATTGGTTTGAGCAAATTGTACTTGTGACGATCTCATCGTATCATTAATCGCAGTAATAACATTTTGAAGTAACTTACATGAATTTACACGCACGTTAGAAGTTCCTTCTTGAATACAAGGAAATTAAATCGCAATTTTACGCGAACCAAGTTAATTATGTTTCTATTCTCAATGATACACTTTGTTCAACTATTCAATGATATTTGATTTAAATAATAATAAATAATAATATCTTCTGATTTAAATAAATAATTATGATATCTGTAGAATTGTCATGCCAGCAATCTCTATTCTACAATTTGTCATGTTATTAGTACGTCGATATATACAGGACAGTTTTTGACAGATCAGGTTATATGAACTGTTCCCTAATGCTTCCTACACACTCTTGCATGCATGCAAGTGCATGCTGCTGCATCAGGAAATGCGGCATAAGATAATGCATGTCCAGTGGTCCACACAACGGCCAATTGTTTTCCATTCATTATCATTTTTCTGGAAGTAATAGTATATACCGGATGATGATTGGCTATCGCGCGTATGAGCGATAAAGTACCCTTAAAATTTCTGTTATATGGATTTAAATCTTTACTTGATTGATTTGAGTTTTCGCTGGTCTTCGCCAAGTGAAAATTTCTGTTAAATCCGAAATTGTCGTTAGTCTAGGTTTACATATGCAATATCAAACTTTAAATTCAAAGTTCTATAAAGCCTTGTGTACACGATACTAGAAATTGGTCCGAGTTTCGGTTTAAGCCAATGAAACTGCTGCTTTTCTGTAAGAGCTGCAAGTTGATTGGCTTAAACCGAAACTCGGACCGATTTCTAGTATCGTGTACACAAGGCTTAAGCAAAGAAAAAAATTTTAACCTAACCCTTTGTCCTACCTGAATATTCTCCTAGAAATATTTTCTCTACTTTAAAGTTTAATTGAAAGTATTGGCAACTGTCCTACTTATTGTTAGTAAGTAGCTAATAGAGGGACAATTAATAATAAATAAAAATTTATTGTTTTTATATTTTTTGTATTATGTCACAAGCACTTAAAAATTCTACTTATCCCACAGACCACTCTCTTTCATACGTGTTTGAAAATATTTTTCTAGAGTATTGGCGCAGTGATAATATTCGGTTTCGAGACCGTTATACAATCTACAGTTTGTGAAAATTCGTGTCATGTCTGCAATAAATAATCTTCTAGTTACATAGTATTTAGACTTTAAACGGTCTTCCATAGTCTTGAGATCTGCAAAATAAAAAATCGTGTATCATTAATTCCTGATTATTAAGTTTTCTCATTTTAACACTAATTGTTTATTCATATTTAATAATTTATCGAAAAGTAATTTGATCGTTCTGAAAATGTACATCTTTTTTGCTCACCCATTGGATATTTTATATGATCATAATAGTCTCGGACTTCGTTTCTATCCACAGGTTCCAGGAATGGCCAAGCTGTGCTATGATTCTTCACACTATTCAGAACACTGTTCAAATCTTTATAAAGGGAATCTGACATATCCATACCATCTACAAGTTCTGAACCTTGTATTCCTTTAGCCACACCTCTCGTTCTCGTTTGAGTGTAATTCTTCCATCCGGTTTCGCGAATTCCTGGAATGGATTCGACAGGAATACTTCTTACACCATCTTTAAAGCACGTTAAGCCCGGATGAACTTTCTGTATTTCCTGTTGCCTCTGATAAATTAATTTTTTCACGATTTCTTTTTGTTTTCTTAGTACCGCTGTAAATTCGGTGTATACTATTTTAGCATTTAATTCACAGTGCATCAATGTCGCTCCTTCATAATCTTTGATGTATCCTTGATACATCGACGTCGGCAGTTTTATATCTTTGCTAAATCCTTGCTTTTTAAAGTATCCGATGGCAAACTCATCTGCGAATGTAAGAAAATGCAGTATGTTGTTTTTGATGTGATAATCTTTCAGCATGTTCATTAAGTGCGTTCCATAGCCTTTCACTTGCTCTTGGCTCGTAACAGCGCAAAATACTATTTCAGTAAAACCCTGAGTAGGAAACGTGCGAAAACAAATACCGCCGATTGGACGACCACCTTTTATCAGGGCCAATGTTTTATGCTTCCTGTGTGTGATAAATAATGGACTATCACTAGATAAATTCTTACAATGAATTAACATAATTGTTATATTTTTGGATGATACTCACGGATCAAAAACGAATTGGGATATATATTCTTTAGGCATTCTGACTAATTGATGGCTAAATACATTGTGTAATCCTATCAGCCAAAGCATAGTTTGCTTAGACACAGGTTGCGTCAGGCTATTGCCGACAACATGGAACTCTATGATCTTCCTGCTTTCTTCAATTTTAGCAGTTTCGTCTCGTGGAACATCCGGAGGAAATACCGCGTCGGGTCCACACATATAGTTGGGATCATTAATAGTCGCAACAATTTCAGCGACAGTTTCCTCTGGCAAATCCTCAAAAACCTCTTCACTTTTTCGTTTCTTTGCGTCAGGTCGTCCTTCGGAATAGGAACGCTTTTCAGGAAGTCTTCTTATCCCAGGACTAATATTTATTGTTGTATAATTATCTTTCTCGTTTGGTGGAACAGTGACTTTCTCAAATTCGCCTGTCTTTCTTAATTGCTGTGCCTTTGATTCCTGCATGGCAACATGCAGATGAAACGGTGGTGTTGCTTTAAATTCAGGATTCCACATGGGTACGTTATCAGAATAAATTTCAGCTTCTAGCATTGAAAGAAACCTTAAATACAAATAATTATATAGTATCTGTGAAAATTACGAAAAACCAAAATTAAGAAGAGAAAACTGATTCAATACATACTTAGGAAAATGTGTTAAAACTAGAACTCTCTTTTCCGGCGTTATTTTGTCTCTGTCATTATGACACTTATTCACTAGTTCTCTATAAAGTGATTTGAATACGGCTTGCAACAGAGACTTTCCAAATACTGCAGAAGTATCGTGTTTTGGTAAAGAGTCACAAAACGCAGGCACATGGCAGAAGGATAGCCAGCGGGTATAATTAGCTTTGTAAGCGAGAACTTCGTCCGAATTAGCTGTTACCGCTGTTACTTGTCTGGCACTGGGCGGTTCAAAATTCCAAAAGTTCAGGCAATGTAAAAACATTTTTGCCATGTCGCACATAATGTGCCATTCTCTCGCTGGTAAATGATGAAATTTATACGAGACAAAATTCAGTACTGCTTTCGATATGACAGGTGTTTCGAATGGTGGCCTTCCAAACGAGCCTCCTTCTAAGGCTGGCTTTGCTCTAGTTAAAAGACAATTCCTCAAAAATTTATACAAAAAAAAATAAACTTTCTTAGTATCGAGATCCCCTTCTCTGTGTGTACATGTTAAAATATTGTCCGTGTCGATAGCCATTCCCAACAATCTGTTGATTTCCTCGTCAGCATGAACCCGTAAGTGCTTGACGTGATCTTCTAAAGAATGAGTACATAACTTGCATGGATCAGAAAAGGTTATAAGAGGCTGCTGTATTTCACCCTTTGGCGATCTTATAATCGGTTGCGCGTTTTTCCAGCCTGTACATTTACATTCTTTTGCCTGACAAGCGCTATAATTCGCAAGCTTCAGCAATTTCTTTTCGTGTGGCCAGTTGTACGTCTGCTGCTTGCGTTGATTTATCCTTTGGAGATTACTCATTGAATTTACTTGAGTCTGTGGCTTAGTTGAGTTTGCATCCTTATTATTACTTTCCTGCGACGTACTGGTAACAGGTTGTCCATGCTCTTCCGAAGAAGCTGTTGTATGAGAATTGACGTTCTCGGATGCCATCCTGTAAAAAATCATTAAGTTCGTTAAATTAAGAATCGTATAAATCACTCTCTAGCTATACAACCACAACAATAATTTTTCAAGGCAGAGTAATATACACACTCTTATAAACTCACATTACAAATTTTTATTATAACATAAACAAAATAGGTCGCAATTTGGCGTGAATCAAGTAATTATACTCTCATTCCCAATCTTATTGTTGGTTTATGCATTGAATAACAAGTATTCAATATTCTTTTGGATTAAATGGTCGATTGCAAACGTTTATAAGTTATTCTTTTACTATCATAGCCACATTTTTTAAATAAATTCTTGGTTCTCGTTGATTTAAAACAATGCTCTAAGGCTCTAACCGAGGGTTAGGTTGGGTTACATGAAACATTCTTCGTGAATATAACGTACAATTACGCGTCTAAAATGCGTGTGAGTCGAGCATAAAGAAATTCGCGTATTGTCACATAAAAAAAGTGCTACTGTGCTTCCAAAAAGATAAATATTTATAAAAGATAAGGCAAAAATCGCCAAGTTTAAGACCGGCAAGTTACGGAACAGCGAAACGGTTCGTTTTTTGCGTCTAGTGATTTAGGTTAGGAATTGATAGCGCAGACAGCACAGCTGCCACAGTTTTATTTCTCGTTACACGAAAAATGGCGGAGAATTTTGGAAGGGAAACGCCACCGATTTACAACGAGGAAGTCAAGACTGCGGGACAACCGTTGTCGGATTTCTTGTTGCAACTGGAGGATTATACACCTACGGTATCGATCCATTTTCTTCTCGAATAAATTTCTCCAAAGAAATAAATCTTGAATTTATGGCAAATTATGCGTTTACCTATTCTATATCATATGCATTAAGTATATCCTGTAACTTTAGTGCCATTATATATTTTTTAATGTTAACGTTAGGTTCCTGATGCCATCACCGAACATTATTTGCACACAGCTGGTTTCAATACCACTGATCCAAGAATGTAAGTATAAATGCGATATTGGTTAGATCATCCTGTATATTAGATGAAAGTTTTGTTAACCAAACATTTTTATCTGCTCAGTAAATCTATTGAACAATGTTATATGTTGTTAAACGACTTCTTATTACTTTAGAGTACGCTTGGTGTCCTTAGCGGCGCAAAAGTTTATCTCAGAAATTGCCAACGATGCGCTGCAGCACTGCAAAACACGCGGCGCCAATCAGAACACAAAAACAAAGGGAAAAGACCGACGTTATACTCTGACTATGGAAGATCTGACACCAGCGGTTGCGGAATATGGCATAATAGTGAAGAAACCACATTATTTCGTTTGATTGCTACACAATTTGATACGTGCACTTCGTTAGATCATATCAGTGCAATAATATGTAGCTGCACTTTTAGAGAGTCACTAAGAATCAATGTCGCATAAAAATAATACTTTTCCTTTTTATAAGGGAAAAGTTTCATATCCATGCATGTTTCAATTTGAATATATTGAATAATTTGAATATATCTGAGAAGTTGTACTTTATTAGGAACAATATTATTATATGAATAAGTCTTCTAAAACGTTATAGTTTCATATAATTACATTACTGTGGCACGAATATAAATATACATACATCTTATTATATCATTGTATCATTGCTAGGGTTTTTGTAAGAGATTAAAAAATAAATTTAATGGAAATTGTCATACTGTATCGATTTGTGTTTTAATATTTAAATAAATATGTACAAAATACCCATTTTTTTCTTATTGCTTTGAATGAAACAAGTGCGAGCGTGTAATTGAAATTACTTTGTAAAACAAAATGATAAGTATTCTTTTAAAAATAAAGCTTTTGAAATTGCAATGTTTAAGCCCCTTACGCAAAGCGAGGCGATAGCGATAGCAGAGAGACGCCTTGAGAGAGGTTTATCGGCAGTGTCGGAAAATGAACGTGGCTACGTAGTACCAATTTCGAAGATGGATCAATGGATGTACTGGCGGTAGCGTACAGGGGCTTTCGACGGTCCCACGAAAAAGGCCGGGATGGTCTCTCTCACTCTCTCAGGCTTCTCTCTGATACAGGCTAAAGACGATGCACGCATAGAGAAGCGTAATCAACCAATCACCACCGAGAGTTTTACAACCGCGGTCTATTCATTCTCGAGGATTTTCGATTGTAATTGATTGAGGATCAGTTTAATATATATCTTACATGTATCGATAAATATTAACTTATTTTATATATTTATATTATATGTTAAATATCTAATAGCCCTCTCTCTCTCTCTCTCTCTCTCTCTCTCTCTCTCTCTCTCTCTCTCTCTCTCTCTCTCTCTCTCTCTCTCTCTCTCTCTCTCTCTCTCTCTCTCTCTCTCTCTTTCTCTCTTTCTCTCTCTCTTTCTCTTCTTTCACTTTCATACTTCCCGGACAGCACAATGTCCAAAATCGGGACATAAGACGTCTTTTAGCCATCTTTTCGTAAGACATCTTAAAAGATGTCTTTTAGACGTCTTAGGGCCTGAGCAGAATAGCTGACTTATAATTTTAAGACAATGTTTTATGCTTTAAATCTTTGTTTTTAGCAACGCACAATACTGTCTTATGTCTCAAGTCTTACAATGTTGACACTTTGTACACTCGTTTAAGACTTGAGACACAAGACAGTATTGTGCGTTGCTAAAAACAAAGATTTAAAGCATAAAACACTGTCTTGAAATTATAAGTCAGCTATTCTGCTCAGACACTTATGTCTCGCTTTTGGACATGTGTGCTGTATGGGTTATTTCAAATAAAAAATATGTATCTCCTATCAATTTAAAAATTCGAATACGAGACAATAGGCCTTTATGGAAAATTTTGTAAGCAAAACGAATAATATATTTGAGGAACAATAGACTGTTGTCTATGTGTTTTTAAAAGGAACTAATTCTTTAGTGGAATTTTATTGATTCATACGATCATTCGACACTAAAATAAGTTAAAAAACGAAAATGCTATTAAATTAAGGGGTGCACTTCTGAGATATTAACAAAAAATATCATTTTCCATTGTTTTCAAAATATCTCGAAAACGACGCAAAATACAAAAAAAGTACAAGAGAACTTTTTTGTAGGAAATAAAATTTTGCATCGAATACGTATATAAAAAATTTCTTTCCGATATTGGAAACCCAAGAAATAAAATTTAAACGAAATTAAAAAATAGCGAAAATTTGGGAAAAAAGATTTTTTTTACATTTTTGCGTACAACTTCTTTTCTAGCAGTCTAACCGATTTTTTCGTTCTGAGATAAAAGAAAGTAGACATTCTAACGAAAAAAACGCGAGGTCAAAAACATTTTTACGACCAATAGTGACCGAGATATCGTTCACGTAAGTTGAATGGTTTTAGTCGGTTTTTCAGTGTTTTGCTTTTATTTTAATTTAATGTTATTTAAACTAAAAAATCTTTTTTCCCAAATTTTCGCTATTTTTTAATTTCGTTTAAATTTTATTTCTTGGGTTTCCGATATCGGAAAGAAATTTTTTATATACGTATTCGATGCAAAATTTTATTTCCTACAAAAAAGTTCTCTTGTACTTTTTTCGTATTTTGCGTCATTTTCGAGATATTTTGAAAACAATGGAAAATGATATTTTTTGTTAATATCTCAGAAGTGCACCCCTTAATTTAATAGCATTATCGTTTTTTTACTTATTTTAGTGTCGAATGATCATATGAATCAATAAAATTCCACTAAAAAATTAGTTCCGAATGAGCGTCGTTTTTTAGCTCCAAGCAACAGCCTACAAGCAATAGAGAATGTTTTATAATTTTTAAGTATCTTATTGACGACGACGTTTATCGTCTTTTATGGTATGCGCGATCACCGCGCACCGCACTGCAATGCAAGAACGATCGCGACGAAATTTTTACAAACAATGCAATTTAATGTTAATTTTCTATAAAATAGAGGTTAAGAGGAATAAAAAAAGCACATACAAATAAATTTGAAACATTTGTAAACGTAACGAATTACGTGAACGAGCGAATTACGTGTCTATTTTTGAACGAAAAACGAAATTGTATTCGTGGATGCACATTTCAGCTGTTCGCACTCTCGATATTTACACGCATTTCGAAGCAAGCTCGATCGCTCCCGCGCGTTCGCGATCGTTTGCGATCGCGACAAGCAAAGTGCGAAACGTCAAACGCGCGATCGTTCATTTCAATTACTTAATTAATTATTAATTCCCGCACTTAACGAGAGGTTCAAGCTATTCATTGAAGCGTCTTCCCTCATCGCGCGATTCACTCATTCGAAGAAATCGAAACGGAGACAGGAGACGCCGTGAATTCCGAGGTTATCGTTTCACTGCGACACGCCACGCGGAACAACGATTTCATTAAGATTCGGATGTATCATCGCGCTTCGAATCATTTATTTCTCACACATATGTACATATAATTCACTCACCATTCATTCACGGCGCACTGCAGGAGACACAGCCCGCTGAGCCCGCCAAATCACAGCCGGCAGGGTGATATGTATGTATGTACATACAGGACCCGCAAGACGACACGCGGGGCATTTCGCTTGGATAAAAAATCTATCCCGCCTCGAGAGCTCGCAAGTGAGCAAGAAAAAAAAAAACAAAAAATACTTTTGCGATCGGTGAGTATGCATTTTAATAAAATTGTAGAATATTTCATATTGTTTATGAAAATTTAAAAATGATGTATTTTGTAGGTGTTTACACTACTTTAGTTCGAGCAAAAAATTGGAAGCTCACGCTGTGGACTGTCGAGAGATGAATGACTGTGCGATCAGGTTACCGAGCGACGACGATAAGTGGCTGAGTTTCAAAAATTACAACAGGAAGGAACGAGTTCCATTTGTCGTATACGCCGACCTGGAATGTACCCTGGAGAAGACAGATGCGGATCCGAAACCGTCTACGTATATGTATCAACATCATCGAGTATTTAGCATAGGATACTACGTGCGCTGCTCGTACGACGACTCGTTATCCGCGTATCGGTTTCGTCGCGATGAAGATTGCATCGCATGGTTCGCCGAGGAACTCAGAAAATTAGCGCATGATGTAAAGTCTATCCTGTCTGGTAAAGTACCCATGACAGATTTAACGCGAGACGAGTGGGAAAAGTTTAACAGCGCTACGCACTGTCACGTGTGCGAAAAATCATTCGCGTCGAACAACGTGCGAGTACGTGATCATTGTCATCTGACCGGTCGGTATATCCCTTGGGAAAATATACTTTAAATAAAATTAAAGTTCTTAAAAGTAATCTTAAAAATTTAAGAGTTTACTTAAGAAATTTTTAGGTAAATTAAAGTGTGTAAAAGGTTAATCTAAAGTAATTTAAGAAATTTTAAAGTATTTCAAAACTGACTGTAAAATAATCTTAGAAAACCAAAGGTTTTAAAAACTGACTTTAAAATAGTATTCTGGTACTCTAAAGGAGTGGAAAAGTAGCTTTAAAGTAATTTTAATAAATCTTAGGTAATTATAAGAAAACATTAAACTTTAAAGTTTTTTTATGAATCTCGATCTTAACTTAAAAGTTACATGGAAGCAAACTTTTAAGAAGATTTATTTCATGTGGTTAAATCTTCAAGGTTTAAAGTTATAAAGTTAAAGTTATAAGTATTTTAAAGTTATAAGGTTTACAGTTATAGAGGATAACTTTTAAGTTATTTTCTTTATTATTATTTCTATATTGCATCTGGAATTTTTAAAGTGCTTTAATACTTACCTTAAAATTTACTTATCCCTGAAATAATTATTAAACTGAATTTGTTTCTTAAGATAATTTTTGAAAAATTATATATTTGCGCTGGTTATATGACATATGTAGACTATATATAACACTTACATTAAATTAAGAAGTAGTCTACCACGTAAGGCAGTTGGCTCACGATCTAGAGGTCCCGAGTTCGAATCCCACCAAGGTAAGTGTTTTTTCAAATACGAGAAAATATTTATAATCATAGACTGCATCTTAAGAAACAAATTTAGTTAAAAAATAGTAATAAAATTTCGAAATAAATAATTTTTTTTGTCGGGTAAATATTCGTTTTTCCTCTAGCATTTATACGAAGGAGAGGCTACGAAGTAAGTTGCCTTATAGTTATAAGATTACCTTAAACAATAGTTTTAAAGTGTCCAAATTTACCTTTAATTTGTTTAAAGTTCTTCTTTAAAGTAAGTTTTAAGATTTTTTTAAAGATTTCTAAGGTAAATTTTCCCAAAGAGGTCCCGCGCATCGAAATTGCAATCTAAGTTACAAAGATTCGCATTGCATTCCCATAATTTTTCACAATTTATCCGGCTACGACGCGCATTTTATCATAAAAGAAATAGCCACCGAAGGACATATAGAATTGCTTCCAATAACGAAAGAAAAATACATATCGTTTACGAAAAATGTCAAAAGCACCGACGATGATGACAAAGATCGAAAAACTTGCGTCAAATTACGATTCATCGATTCATATAAATTTCTCAATACCAGTCTCGATAAATTGGCATCTTTTCTGAGTAAGGATAAACTCCGAATATTGCACAATGTTGATGAATTTTATTGTAAATTGTCCACGGAAAATTTTGATTTACTAACGCGAAAAGGCGTCTTTCCGTATGAGTACATTGACTGCGTTGAAAAGTTAGAGGACTTGTGTTTACCACCGCGCGAATCGTTTTACAATTCGTTGACAGGTGACACTGTATTCGAGAGCGATTACGCGCACGCTGTCAAGTACATCTGGCAACGGTTCTCCATTCGAACGCTCGGCGAGTACAGCGATCTGTATCTGAAAACTGACGTCTTGCTTGTTGGCCGATATATTTGAAAACTTTCGCGACAATTGTATAGCGAGTTATGGACTTGATCCCGCGTACTACTACACCCTACCTGGTTTTACGTGGGACGCGATGTTGAAACATACGCGCGTCAATCTCGAACTACTTATTGATATTGACATGGTCACGTTCGTCGAACGCGGTATACGTGGCGGTTTAAGTCAATGTTCCAAAAAATTTCGATGGGTCGACGACGTAGCCAATTTTAATGTTATGGATGTCGCATTGGATTCCCCGACAGGCTACATCCTCGAAGTCGACTTGGAGTATCCGGAACATCTGCACGACGCGCACACTGACCTACCGTTCTGTCCGACGCGCGATAAACCGCCCGGTAAGCAGCAGGACAAGCTCCTCGCGACATTATACGATAAGAAGCATTATGTCGTACATTATCGCAACCTGTATTCGTCACGGCCTTCGTATAGCAATGATTCACCGCGTACTGAAATTCGCGCAATCTCCATGGCTTCGCGATTATATAGAGCTCAATACGAAATTTAGAACATTAGCCAAGAACGATTTCGAGAAAAATTTGTACAAGCTGATGAATAACGCCGTATTCGGCAAAACCATGGAGAATGTGCGAAATTATGTCGACATTCGACTCGTGACGCAATGGGACGGGAGATTTGGCGCGGAGGCAATGATCGCGAAACCAAACTTTCATAGTCGAATTGTCTTTTCAGAAAATCTAGTCGCAATCGAAATGCGAAAACTCGAGGTATAAAGTTCAATAAACCAATCTATGTGGGTATGTGCATCCTCGACATATCCAAGACCTGTTTGTACGAATTTCATCACGAGTACATGTTACCGTTACATCGCAAGAAATGTAAAATTATGTATACTGATACGGACAGTCTAATTTATCACATCGAGTGCGACAACGTGTATGAAACTATGAAACGCGACATTGACAGATTCGACACGAGCGATTACACGGTCGATAATGCGTACGGTATCCCACTCGCCCATAAAAAAGAACTGGGCTTGATGAAGGACGAAAACAACGGTGCGATCATGACTGAGTTCGTCGGGCTTAGGACAAAGATATACGCCTTGCGAGTCGATGGTAAAAAAGACACGAAGAAAGTCAAAGGCGTCAAGAGCAACGTCGTAGCCAAGGAGATAACGTTTGACGATTACACGCGCTGTCTGCGAGACGAAATTGAAATGACGCGACAGCAGGCTTGCATAAGGTCCAAACTACACGAGGTATACACCGTGTCCGAAACAAAAATCGCTCTTAGTCCGTACGACGATAAGCGATACATTGTGCCCGATTCTACCGAGACGTTGCCATGGGGACATTACAAGATACCTTAATAGATATTTTAACTGTATATTTTATAAATATAAACAATTTACAAATTGTAATAAATTTATTTTACAAAACGTTATCCTTGCGTATCCAAGAATTGTGTAAATTATCCCCTGGCGGAAAAAAAACTATGAGAAAGTACCCACATATGTCATTCCGACAACAAATTATGACTGTCTACAATAAAGTATCCGAAAATAACAACTCACTCATATTTTAACAAGTTGTAATTTTTTTTTTTCGATCGATCCACCTCGAAAATTAACCGACGGGCGTCCGACGTTACGGACCATCATATCGAAACACTCGGCGTCGTCGATCCACTGAAAGTTCGCGTACGGCAGCGGCTCGCGATATCACCCAACCGTATAAATAGTTCTCGTCGAAGTACACGAGGTACGTCTGCGATTTCGACGAGCGAACCGAGACGAACGGAGATAACCACCTCGTCTTTCGATCTTAATACAAATCCGACGACAAGTTCGCGTTGAGTAACCCGCCGAGGGATTCCGCTAGGAATCCAGAAAGTTATCGAGATTCTCGCGTGACTTGCGTTGGTCGGCGCCGCACGCCAAACTTTGAAAGGCGAATTATCACAGAGAATCGCGCGGCATCCAGCCCGAAAAACAGCCAAATTGTCGAAATATTTTTTCGCCGAAAGATCCGTCGGACGGTCGATCAAACTTGAAAAATTCCGATTTGAAATACCGCGCCGCGTATTCACGTTTTCCAGTGTCTGGCTGAGATACGCACCGTGTCAATTTTGTCGAAACAAAATTATATATTAAAAGCACATCCGGAAAGAAGCTAAAATCCACCCCGGGTTGTTCTAAAGCTTTGTGAAAGAATTAACTCAATTGCATTGGTCAATTGGCGAATTATTTATATATTAAGATATATAGTGATATATCAATTCTTTCTCTGTCCGAGATTTCGAAGCGATTTCAAGCAAACAGCCGCATCAATAAAAAATGGCAATACTTTGCTTGTCTCTGTTTCTTGTCGCCTGTATGACCGCCAACGGTCATTCTTTCTTGGAGCTGGAGGTGAGGGAGGCTCAGATAATATCAATGTGCAAGTACATCGTGGAGCCAATGCCAGACCTCCGGGGTTTCCAGGCACCAAACGATTTGGAGCATGTGAGATGCGTTGGCAACAGCACTTGTCAGGGCACCTACTGCTGCATTCAGACATATAAAATCATTGAGGTGTCATATGGCAATGGCGACAAGGACTGCGTGTGCGCCCATCAGATCCCCATTGATATACAGGAGTCGCAATTATCTATCAGCGATTGATACTGAGGGCCTCGCGTGGCGGCGTGGCTAACTCGGAGAGAAGGGAGGGTGGAGAGGCAGTGACGATCCGCTTCGGTGACGAATTTGCTTCGATGGCGACGGTAACCGGCGATTATCTTTTTCGAACCGGCGCGGCAGGACGAATCGAGCGGGACGCGTCTTCGCAGAAGATGGCGATTGAAACTAGACGGCGAAATACACAATTGTTGTCGTGAATGACGCTGCAATCGGCAATCCGCGGACGAACGGACGTCTATCTTTCTTTTTTTTTCTCTTTGCATAGGAATTCGTTTGAAGATTGCGTCTAGTGACGCGCGAATACCAGGAATTTAACAGATTTACTCAAACGTTTGACGTTAAAACGACGACAGGGATTTACGGGACTACGGCGGGTGTGTTGAAATTTTTAATTTGACTCAACGTCGTTAGAAATTCAATGTCCCCGCGGACCGTGGAACCCCCCTGCCCCTCGGAGCTCATGAGTTAGAACCCGCCTGTCTTCCCTCTATAAGAGTCACTTCGAATTAGCGAGAGGATCCGTCATTGGCAGCTGACGCGGTGGTGCTAACCGAGTGCCCTACTTTTTCGCGATAAGGGGTTCCGTCAGACGGTCAATCAAACTTGAACAATTCCGATTTGAAATACCGCGCCGCGTATTCCAGTGTCTGGTTGAGATACGCACCGTCAATTTTGTCGAAAAAAAAATTATATATTAAAAGCACGTTCTAAAGCTTTGTAAAAGAATTAACTCAATTGCATTGGTCAATTGGCGAATTATTTAAATGTGATTGATCAATTCTTCCTCCGTCCGAGATTTCGAAGCGATTTCTAGCGTCGTGGACACAAAGCTTAAGAAGAAGAACGAAAGCGGCCACATCATCGATAAACATTGGCGATATTTTGCCTGTCTGTTCTTGTAGCCTGTATCATTATTAGCCCGCCGCTCATTCAAGGTGGGAGTCTGAGTCGACAACACGGACATCGTTCCCATTCAGATTGTTACAATCTCCAGAAATCGTTGTCACGCCTCGAGGATGATCTAAAATATCGCGATTTCTACGGGCAGGATTCCCTGCCCAGCCTGCCTTTTGTAAACACCGTCCGTCGCTACTACTGATTGAATGATTTAGTGAGATCTTCGGACTGGTGCGCGGCAATGCGTCGGCATTGCCGATGTTGCCGGGAAGATGATCATTTAGTTAGAGGAAGTAAAAGTCGTAATAGACCGAGAGCTGGCTACGAGAAAACCAACGTCATTTTAGTAGGAAAATTTTCAATCTCAAACGATTCTGGCAGTGTTGCAAATTAAGAAACCGCAAGTCTGGTTACTGGCTGCTAGTGCGTTTAGCGGGGGCGCGCGCCCTTAGCTGTAAAATATCGAGGGTAAAAAACGTCATAGCAGTAAGACTGAAATTTTTTTCGCTTGTACTCTGTGATATTGTAAAGTACTTTCGAGTGTTGCCAGACCTGTAGGTGGGGTCTAAAGTATTGCCAGATCAGGGTATAACTGCTTAAGACTTTAATAATTGCTTTAATAACTCGAATATATCTCGAAAAGTGTTTGAGATATCAAAAAATGTTTTATATAAAACTTTTATGGTAAAAACACCTCTATTTAATCATGTTAATAAAATTAAAAAAAAAATTTTTTTTTAATTTTAAATAAAAATTTTGTTTAAAAAATTATTTTTTAAAAATATTATTAATGTTGTTGAATAAAGGAGATTTTACCATAAAATTTTTATATGAAACATTTTTTTATATCTCAAATACTTTTAGCGCGCGCCCTCGCTAAACGCACCAGCAGCCAGCAACCAGACTTGCGTTTTCTTAATTTGCAACACTGCCAGAATCGTTTGAGGTTGTGGTTTTCTCGTAGCCAGCTCTCGGTCTATTACGACTTTTACTTTCTCCAACTAAATGATCATCTTCCCGGCAACATCGGCAATGCCGACGCATTGCCGCGCACCAATCCGAAGACCTCGCTAAATCATTTAATCGGTAGGCGCGACGGCCGGTTTTTACAAAAGGCAGGCTGGGCTGGGTGCCCTGCCCGTAGGAATTGTGCCGAAACATTGCCGCGCTCCCATCCAAAGACCTCGCTAAATCATTTAATCGGTAGGAGCGACGGCTGGTGTTTTCAATAGGCAAGTTGGGCAGGGTGTTTTGCCCGTAGGAATCGCGATATTGTTGTCGACTCAGACTCCCACCTTGAATAAGCGGCGAGCTAATGACGATACAGGCGACAACAGACAGGCAAATCATTGTTTATCGATGATGTGGCCGCTTTTGTTCTTCTTATGATATAAAAATAATTCGCCATTGGGTTAATTCTTTCACAAAGCTTTAGAACAACCCAGGATGGATTTTAGCTTCTTTCCGGACGTGCTTTTAATACGATGCTAGAAATCGCCTCGAAATCTCGGACAGAGGAAGAATTGATATATCACTATATATCTTAATATATAAATAATTCGCCAATTGACCAATGAAATTGAGTTAATTCTTTCACAAAGCTTTAGAACAACCCGGGATGGATTTTAGCTTCTTTCCGGATGTGCTTTTAATATATAATTTTTTTTCGACAAAATTGACGGTGCGTATCTCAGCCAGACACTGGATAACGTGAATACGCGGCGCGGTATTTCGAATCGGAATTTTTCAAGTTTGATCGACCGTCCGACAGATCTTTCGGCGAAAAAATATTTCGACAATTTGGCTGTTTTTCGGGCTGGAATGCCGCGCGATTTTCTGTGATAATTCGACAACCAATCCTGCAGAACGAATCGAACGTACGAACATTCATATTCTCCGGGTGAAGTACTTCGATTTGTTCTGCAGGATCTCAATGACGATATATTTTTCTTTCTTCATGTTCGGAATTATGGCAATATATATTAATGGATTGAACAAATCATAAAATCGAAACACGCTCGGTCGGCGCGAGGAGCTGTGGTGAGTCGTACTGAAAGTTGTGATTAGTTCTTGTTAACAAAAAAATATAACATCGCTGAGGTGCCGCGTGATACCTCGGCGATGCCATATTTTGTTTGTATTTCCACACTTTACAACGTTCGGATATATCGGACCGAATCGGCCGAACTAGGCTCGCCGTTCGTTGAGTGGACGGTTTATTCTGCGAGTCTTTCGCTGGCTCGCGTGCCGCAGCGGGCCTAACCGGCCGGCCGAGCTGGACAATTGTCGGGCGAACAGTTTATTCTGCGAGTCTTTCGCTGGCGTCGCGCGCCGATGCAGCGGGCCTAGCCGGCCGGACCGAGCCCGACGATCGTTGGGCGGTTGGTTTATTCTGCGCGGAGCCTATCTCTCGTGATACTGAGCGAGCGCGCGCGCTACACACGCGACGTCGAGTCAGATAAGCTCGCTCCGCAAAGAATAAACCAACCGCCCAACGATTGTCGGGCTCGGTCCGGCCGGTTAGGCCCGCTGCGGCACGCGAGCCAGCGAAAGACTCGCAGAATAAACCGTCCACTCAACGAACGGCGAGCCTAGTTCGGCCGATTCGGTCCGATATATCCGAACGTTGTAAAGTGTGGAAATACAAACAAAATATGGCATCGCCGAGGTATCACGCGGCACCTCAGCGATGTTATATTTTTTTGTTAACAAGAACTAATCACAACTTTCAGTACGACTCACCACAGCTCCTCGCGCCGACCGAGCGTGTTTCGATTTTATGATTTGTTCAATCCATTAATATATATTGCCATAATTCCGAACATGAAGAAAGAAAAATATATCGCCATTGAGATCCTGCAGAACAAATCGAAGTACTTCACCCGGAGAATATGAATATTCGTACGTTTGATTCGTTTTTCGGGCTGGATGCCGCGCGATTCTCTGTGATAATTCGCCGGTCAATGTTTGGCATGCGGCACTGACCAACGTAAGACAAGCGAGAGCCTCGATAACTTTCTGGATTCCCAGCGAGTTTCCTCGGCGGGTTACTCAACGCGAACTTGTCGTCGGGATTTGTAAGATCGAAAGACGAGGTGGTTATTTCTGTTCGTCTCGATTCGCTCGTCGAAATCGCCGACGTACCTCATGTACTTCGACGTGAACAATCTGTACGGCTCGGTGATGTGCAAGCCGCTGCCGTACGAGGACTTTCAGTGAGTCGACGACGCCGAGTGCTTCGACATTCGACACGATGTCCGTAACGTCGGACGCCCGTCGGTTAATTTTCGAAGTGGATCTCGCGCGTATCCGCGGGAGCTCCATGACGCACACGCGGCTCTACGTCAAGTCGCGTTACGTCACTGTTCGCGCGCGTCTGAGTGGGGAGGGCGAAAAGTGGGTGAGAGACCACTGATACCGAAAATAAGATTAACTTAGCAGTGGGGCAATCGTGGAGCAGCAGCCTAAGTGCTAGGCTGCAGAACGAAGGATCCCGAGTTCGAATCCCGTTCGGCTCGGTTAATTTTTTTTCCGCCGATCCACCTCGGAAATTAACCGACGGGCGTCCTATGTTACGGACCATCATATCGAAGCACTCGGCGTCGTCAATCCACTGAAAGTCCGCGTACGGCAGCGGCTCGTACATCACCCAGCCGTACAGATTGTTCACGTCGAAGTACACGAGGTACGAAGTATACGACGATTTCGACGAGCGAACCGAGACGAACAGAAATAACCACCTCGTCTTTTGATCTTACAAATCCCGACGACAAGTTCGCGTTGAGTGATCCGCCGAGGGAACCCGCTGGGAATCCAGAAAGACTCGGCATCGTCGATCCACTGAAAGTCAGCGTACGGTATAGCGGCTCGCGCATCACCCAGCCGTATAGATAGTTCACGTCGAAGTACACGAGGTACGTCGACGATTTCGACGAGTCGTACGACGGTATAATATGGAGAGAAGAGAGCAGGACCTGTTGGAGCAATCCGCTGTATTAAATTCGAGAATGGAATCTCTCACGGAAGAATTCAGTTTGTGGGAGCAACGATGCGATGAGTATCTCGAGTCGTTGGAAAAACAGAGTCGAATTAAACGGCCGCGATTATCAATCGGGATCCGACAATCGTTAGTCGCTAGTATCGCACGACTCAAAAGTTTGAAAGATTCGATGCGTAAACGTGTCGTACATGCAGATGCGGGGTACAGTGAGCGAAAAAATGATGAAGAACTCAGATGGCGTGAGATTGATACCGCTTTCAAAGGCCGTATATTGACTCTCTCTGGTGCGGTAATAAATTCCAAACACATCGAACCTCGCCAATTTCTTAAAAATGCGAGAGACATTGTACTCGATCTTGTGCGGAACGTCATGCAACGACACGACAATATCAAGATAAACACGTATTTAATGGTGAATTTGTGACAGGTTGTGCCCAAATCTACCGAGACGTTGCCATGGGGACATTACAAGATACCTTTATAGATACTTTAACTGTATATTTTATAAACAAACAAAATCATTTGCATATTGTAATAAATTTATTTTACAAAACGTTATCCTTGCGTATCCAAGAATTGTGTGAATTATCCCCTGGCGGAAAAAAACTATAAGAAAGTATGTCATTCCGACAACAAATTCTTCCTCCGTCCGATATGTATAGGAGCGATGTCTGGCTGAGATACGCACTGTCAATTTTGTCGAAAAAAAAATTATATATTAAAACCAGGTCCGGAAAGAAGCTAAAATCCATCCCGGGTGGTTCTAAAGCTTTGTGAAAGAATTAACTCAATTGCATTGGTCAATTGGCGAATTATTTATATATTAAGATATATAGTGATATATCAATTCTTCCTCTGTCCGAGATTTCGAGGCGATTTTTAGCATCGTATTAAAAGCACGTCCGGAAAGAAGCTAAAATCCATCCTGGGTTGTTCTAAAGCTTTGTGAAAGAATTAACCCAATGGCGAATTATTTATATATTAAGATATATAGTGATATATCAATTCTTCCTCTGTCCGAGATTTAATCCGAAGCGATTTCTAGCATCGTATTAAAAGCACGTCCGGAAAGAAGCTAAAATCCATCCCGGATTGTTTAAAGCTTTGTGAAAGAATTAACTCAATTGCATTAGTCAATTGGCGAATGATTTATATATCATAAGAAGAACAAAACCACATCATCGATAAACAATGGCAATATTTTGCCTGACTGTTCTTGTCGCCTGTATCATCATTAGGTTAGGCCCGCTGCGGCACGCGAGCCAGCGAAAGACTCGCAGAATAAACCGTCCACTCAACGAACGGCGAGCCTAGTTCGGCCGATTCGGTCCGATATATCCAAACGTTGTAAAGTGTGGAAATACAAACAAAATATGGCATCGCCGAGGTATCACGCGGCACCTCAGCGATGTTATATTTTTTTGTTAACAAGAACTAATCACAACTTTCAGTACGACTCACCACAGCTCCTCGCGCCGACCGAGCGTGTTTCGATTTTATGATTTGTTCAATCCATTAATATATATTGCCATAATTCCGAACATGAAGAAAGAAAAATATATCGTCATTGAGATCCTGCAGAACGAATCGAACGTACGAACATTCATATTCTCCGGGTGAAGTACTTCGCGCATGTAAATCAATAGACATTGCGTCCTTCAGAAATATTACGACATCCACACAATCAACGTTTCTATATCAACATATTAATTCTATCGAATCTCTGCAGTTTCATAGTAGGAAGTCACTTAGCATTATTCATCAATATTACCGCTATTTTGTTCACTATATAACTATTTAAAAGTTCTATCTCTCCCTGTGTATCGGATAACGTTATCAAAGAGCAAATTATATAATGATGAAGCAGTCTTAAACAAATTGGCGCGATGTATATCTATAAAACATCGTCAATGGATGAGATTTTGTGAAATAAAACTTTATTTCATATTTCCTATTAAAGTAAATGCCGATGGTATCATTGTCAAAAGTCTTTATAATACTAATAGGACCCAGTTTCCTTTTAAGATGAGCCTTTCCTTCTTTTATAAGTAACCTTGGTCGGGTCGTCCTTAATCTCTTGTTCCTGAGCTTCAAATCCTATATAATGTGTAAATATATATCATAGGCCTGTTTGAAAGAAGTTGCATATTTGCATAATGTACCTATAGCCTTTGCAGCATTTTGTACAATGTTGTATTGTAAGAACGCAACTCCAGTCTGTTTACCATCGGATTTGGTTAAAATCTATATCTCTTCTATTTCACCATATTGAGAAAAATGTTCCCTCAAATCATCTTCCGTAACCTGTAAAGAAATTAAAAAAGATTGCCAAATAAAACTGAAACTATTAAAAAAAGAAACGTCTTTAATGCATCGATATGCGTCGATAATGCATGACAAATACCTGGAAAGCTAAACTTCTTATCACAATCCTAGCTCGTTTTTTCTGTTTTCTCATCTTGTTCAACTTTCGTCTCTTTTGCTTCTTCAAATTATCTTTTTCCTAATATTACTACTGTCATTGTCTTCTTTCTGAGAATTACTACTGTCATCGTCTTCTTTCTGAGCATCCTGAGAAGAATGCCTTTCGTCATTATCAGTTTCCTGATTCCCAACAAGATTTTTCTCAAGTTTCTCACAGAATTTGGATTTTGATATAGCCCAGTCACTGCTTATATTCCTTCCTAGAACGAGCACCGCATTGTTATGTCAAAATCACATTTTTTTAAACTATAAATACCAAGAAATTCCTTTTTATTGGTGTTAAATATCGCTTTTGAAGCATCTTCGACACGTTTAAACCATTTGAAACCACATCCTACTGGGTTTCCATCTGGACGCTTCAGAAGGTTTATTTCTCTGATTTCACCAAATGGCTCATAAAATCTTCTTACATCTTCTTCCGTTGCCTGAGAAAATATAATTATTATATAATAAATTAATCCAGATGCAGAAGAATAAAATGTATTAGCAGGTATATGTAGATACTATATATTCTTTCTAATATAAAAATTAACAGCGCGAAATTCAGCAAATGGATATTTAATAATTAAAGTAGTGCATCATTCGTAACACAATTTAACACAGGTTTTCATGTTAACTTAAAAATATAATATGTATTATAATGTCTTTTAGTACTCACGTGCAAATATCGGGGAGAAATACAGATACCTATAGTAAAACGGAAATCATAACGTGTTTGGTAAATTTTTTAAAACTTTACTTTAAAACTTTAGTAGTTTTTATTTACTAAAAGATTGTTAATAAATTCGGGAGATCTTTTATTCGAAATTTTGTATTAAAAATGATGGCAAGTAATATAATTTATTAAATAAAAGTGTGAAAAGGTTCGATGCTATAAGATAATGATCATTTAGATATGTATAGATTTTTTTCTCACGAAAGTCGATAGCCGCGTCTTAGATATTATAGATTATTTGTCATTATAAAATGGCAAATAAAATTAACATATTTTCGTGAAATTTGGGATTTCAGATCATCGCTCATTATAAAAATTAGTATTTAAAGCATTATATTTTATTTCCTTCTTGATTTTCGCGAATTTTATATAATTGTCTATCTCGCCGTTAAAAGTAAAACGGGAATTAGAATTTAAATACGCAATCAATTATTTTGTTTAGTTTACTCGATTATATAGATAATTAAAATCGTAGGCATAATATTGCGAAATGTTTAACGTTTGTCAAATAACATTTATTATTGCTTAAAGAAATAATTATAGGGAACTCGCGCGCGCATTGCAACGGATATATTATAAAAATTACATATATCGGTAATCGGAAGTGGCTTGGGGCCTCGTTTCATTTTTCAGCTTGATCATTGCCTTACATCGAAGCTTTGTCTATTTTTTTTCGCGTATTGGTCATTTTCTTTGAGTTTCGTAAAATATAGTATAACAATAATTGACATTCTCCTTGATTAAGTAACATATATATATATATGTAATAAATTTATTAACGATCTTTTTGGTCGTGATTATACTCGCGTAAATTAAAAATGAAATAAAATAAACTTTGGACTATAGGGGAGAGTGGGGTAATTGAGAACGGCGGGTAATTGGGAACAGCTAGGATAAGTAATACATGCATGCAGCCTGCATGCAGCCGTTGAATAGGTTCGGGACGGTGTAGTGCGGGGGGATGTATTACTTATCCTAGCTGTTCCCAATTACCCGCCGTTCTCAATTACCCCACTCTCCCCTACTTATTTAATAATTAGTAAGAAATGTAACATAATAGCCACATGTTTTAACATTATGAGAATATCGTGTTATTGTACGCATACCGAATGTTGCAAATGTAATTTTATGTCAAAAAGGAATATTGTATATAATTTTATTGTATATTATTGTCAAATCAATTTTGTAATGTAACTCTTTTATAATGTTGCACATGTACATTATTGTAAAGTAAATTGTAAGAGAAATAAAATAAATGATAGAAATGTGAAAAAACAGTATTGTAAATAAAAGAGGACCGCGCGCCGATCAGAATATCGGCGGGGGCGGTGGAGGGCCTCTATTGGTTGACGTGTTTCTAGCGGATATGTTAGTTAAATACTAAGATAAGAACTAATGTTTAATTTATAACTAAGAAAATGCAAAGTCCAAACGGTTCCCTTTGCATTTAATCGCAATGACATCCAGTACAAGCAGGACGGCCTTTAAAAATATTACTTACATATACCTTTTCCTCGATACTAGTACTAGATTAAATAAAATTAAATTATGCATTATATCAGATGAATATAGCGCAATTAATAACTAATCTATATATCGAATAAAATATATTTGATAACTGTTGTAACGTGTAAATATTTAATTCGGCGATTAATATGCTGATTATATGGAACTCGGGGTTCATTTGTTGGAACAAAAAACTATTACACGATTTATCGCCAACCCATCAACGGATAACATTCTATTATCATGACATATGTAATAATTATTTTATATTTTACGAGTAAAACGGATGTAAAATATATTATATATTACTATAAAAAATATGTAGTAATTATATACATATGTATATGTATATGTATATATTTAATGTATGTTGGTAATCTTAGGAAGGTTGTTTGTTACCGACATTAGAAAGTTAGTAGTGACTTTACCGATACGTAACTCAGGTTCCACCTCTTTGGTTCCACATACGTTCACAAATGTAGTGCGACATCTCATATACGAAGAAATTCATGTATTATATACAGAAATATAAAATCCCATAAAAAGATATATAATGAATCAGACCAAGTAGTTAAGTGAGTTGAGAATTGATCGCGAGGAGATTGGTTTTTAAGCCGTGTTATTCAGTTAATGGGCGCATCATTCGCTAAACAGAGTAACGTCAAAATGAACAAGTACGTATTAACGTTATTAGCTACCGTGTTTAACCTAAACTTAAGCACCTGTATAATCTTTTGCCTAGTTCTGAGAATAGAGAATCGAAAAAGGATGCCAAGCAAGGTCAGTCGAACAGCAGTACGAGACCGTTGTCCATCGAGGGTCCCTCAACCTCCAGTAACACCGAGCGAGTCCCATCGCAACCGTTACCAAACCAACCGAGGCAACCAACTAATTTACAAGGATTACTCAAATATGCTATGGATGCGGCACAGTCTGAGGATACGGAAAATAAATCGCCAGTCTATCCTTTGGACGAAGAAGTATAAAATTTAGTTTAAAATTATGCATTATTTACTTGTTCATATCTGACCGGATGTGTTTGTATGTTGCAGAAAAAAGCGTTCTTGAATGATGCATTAACATCGTTAACGGTAAACGTGATAGAGGAATTGCAAAAAGCTGTGCAAATCTTATCTAACGTCATCAATTTACGAGCGGACGATGATTCGTCGGAATACGAGAATACATTAGAAAGGATGGCGGATTTTGTAGACAATATTGACATAGCCAACGATTTTTATAAGATTGGAGGCTTCTCGATATTTCAGCCATGCCTGAATTCCTCGCACAGTAACATCAGATGGCGGACAGCTGATATTATCGCCGAATTAGCGCAAAATAATCCATTTTGTCAAGACAAGCTATTAGAAACTGGAGTATTTCCTATGTTGTTGTCTATGATCGATTCAGATCCATCGGAACAGGCCAGGATAAAAGCTCTGTACGCAGTGTCATGTAAGTAATGGAACGTCGCAATGTCCGTCTTTTATTATTATTCTTATTGATTATATTTTAAATACAGGTATAGTCAGGGGACATCCAGCATCATTAAAGTATATGGATACGAACGATGGTTACTCGGTGCTTTTGCGAGCAATGCAAAGCCCGGTGGAGAAACTACAGATAAAGTCCGCATTTTTGCTTTCTAGCTTGTGCAGCAAGGATGATTCGAACGTAAAATATACCTTGATAAAAATGGGATTCATAGAGCAAGCGGCAGGATTGCTGGGTAGAATGAATTTACAGCCGGCAGTCAGGTAACGCATCTGCGGCATGCATTTCAAGAGAACGTAATGATTTCTCACATTATTTTCCTCGCATCCGATATAAATCGAGGATTATTTTTATCGTAGGGAACAACTGCTGAGAGTGCTCAGTAGTATGGTAAACGATAATTTCTTACCGGCGCTGAAGGAGTGTCGCCGATCACAATTGTATTTAAGATCCACTTTGGAGCAATTGTTGACAGAATTGAAACCTGTGGAAAACCAGGAGGAGATAGACATGTGTGCCGAACTCCTGGATAAAGTATTTTCCGAGCCGGATACGAGTCAAGAGAGATAACACGAATTTGTATCATAATCTTTCCTCTAAATAAACATAACAATGTTTGCAATTCTAACAATGTGTCTTTAACTAGTTTCAGATAATTTAAAGGAATATACAATGTGTATCGATTTTAACGCAAAACTATTTCTTAAATGTACCAAGCAATGAAGCAAATCAGAATATTTTGTTCTGCAAACCGATGTTTGAAGGATCAATCTTTGCCCCGCGCTCAACCTTTATAAACACGATTGACGACATTTGTTTTTGAAATCTTTCACGTTCTGAGTCGCGCGTAACTTCCTGTATTTTAAACACGTGCGTATGAACCAGTTGGCCCTGTCGCATAAACCTTAATAGTACTAACCGGTGTTTCCCGAAATTAATCCGATCAACGGAATGCTCACGCACGTCCGGTGCGTCACGTCAATCAGGCGGTTCGTTTCATCATCCATCCCCACCATCTCTCCGCTGGCGTGTACGCAAGATACTCCGCTACTCTTCTCTGTCTTCCCCAGTTCGCTGTGCTCTCTCCCGATACCTTTCTCTCTCCCTCCTGCTGGCGCGCGTCTGGTCGAGTTGACCGAATGTTAGCCGGTTGACACAGTCGACCGGCAGCTCTCATCGGATCTTGTTAAGTGACTCGCCCTTCTTCCGGGATCCTCCAAATGTCTCGGGAATACTTGAGCATACGTTCGCTCGAGATCACGAGACAGTTGCTGACAGATCGATCTTTGCGGAGCGGATTTCACCGACCCACTTGACCCAGGATCGATCATGAGGATCCAACGCATCGCTGATACAGAGTAGTCACGTGAAACAGCCAAGATGACGGCAAAAAAGGAGCATCTTGTAATTATGGTATTCCGTCGACTATCCGAGCCGCCCCGCGAATTAATAAATTGAACACGGAAGAACGGCGAGTTATCCGCGAGGGATTCAGAGACGCAAACGCGTGCATCAGCGATGATTGAGAATTGATTCGGCGATCACACCGTGTCGAAAGTGAAACTTGTCATCAATTCGACTACGTGGTCACTGATCCGATAAAGATCCGACAAAGAGCTATTGGCGATCTTCTGCAATTGGAACAAAATTATAAAATAATTAAATCTTTGTTTTGATCAGAAAAAAATTTACTGCATACTGCATATCTATAGAAAAAAAAAAATATGAGACCATTCGAATTGAAATGGATTTTTCATCGAGAGACACGGATTCGGAGAATTCGAACTTTTAGAGAAACTGAGAAAACTGAGAAACGCACCAGATAAAGGTGTATTAACGCGTGTTTTTTCTTTTAATTACGAAGAGGGTAATTACAAGAAAAAACTTCGTGACCATCTTGTAGGAAGAGGATATATAAGTCACAACGTATACAAATTCTTAACGATAAATGCAGGGATATAGAACATGGAACATTGAGTTCCCTATCTACTATCAGAAACGAGATAAAAAAGAAATAAAGAAGATAAAGTAATAAATGAAAAAGAAACACGGTAGAGACTCGTTCGTTACTCGACTTTCTTTTTCGCGAGAGAGCACAAAGATGAATAGTACGCAAGAAAACGAACTCTGGGTATTTGGATATGGGTCGCTCTGCTGGTATCCCGGTTTCTCATATACCAGAAGCACAACCGGCTACGTGAAGGGTTTCAGCAGGCGGTTCTGGCAGGGCAACATCACGCATCGCGGAACGGCCGAAAAGGTGAGCCAAATTGTCCCCTCGGTCCTTTCTTCTTTATTCTTTAACTACCGCCGAATACCGCATTCGTCATCCATGACCGTGTAGAGTCGATTCCTTATTGAGAAACCTGCGTATTCGAGGTATTAAAAGTATTAAAAGAAACAAACTTATTTTCGCAAGATAAAATTGCGTTTAAATTTTCGCACAATCTTTTGTTTGGTTCTTTCTTTTTTGACGATAAAACCGAGACGGTTACCGAATAGTATGTAAATAATTTCATGTCTGACGAATAATCGGAACAATAAATATTTCAGAAAATGTCGCAGGCGTTATCTCGATGATAAATAATGGAAGTTATGGAAGTGCACGCTTGAGAGGCGATTGCTTGCTAGAGTTAATATATTCGTGTTATTATATAATATTATTTACGCCGTATATTCGGTTAATGTTGTAAAAAGTGAACGTTGAAGAATTCTGCAATATGCTAAATTTAAAAACTGTTAAAACTTTGAGATATAATTCTGGTATTCTAGTGATGTTATTACTTACAGTGACTTATACTATTTTACATGTCAACTTCTCGCGTATTAATGCCTGACGATGTGCATCTTCAGTTCACGTGATAATAAAAGATCGGAACAGCTGTACGGACTTTGGATAAAGCAAACATTCGTGGCAACGACCCTATCGATACGATAAATAAAATAGCAAACGAAATCTCACTTATAAATGGTAACAAATAGTAATTAATTATGCTCTTCAATCAAAGAAAAGAAAGAACGCGTCCTACATTCGCCATCACGTTACTATGTTTACAGATTGGAAATATTAATTGGTTCCGAAATATATATGTTTAATGTAAACACACTACGTCAATGCGTGTTATATATGCGATAAAATATATAGAGCGCTTTTATATCTCGAACAAAGTTAGCTGAAATTGGTTAAAAAAAATAAAACTTAACAAAATTACTAACAAAGTCGTAGATGTCTGGCAAGGTTGGCGTTTACACTTTTTTCGTTTAAAAGCTTTTGTTTATCGTTAACGTTCTGCTGAGTTCAATCCTTGGCGAAGATATTCGCAGTATTTGTAATATATTTTTGCGTATGAAAATATGTCCCATACACTTTGCACGTGATTTTTATTTTTAGTCATTTGCGAACTCTATTAATATCTGAATTTTATTGCGCTCGCCGGTGTATACAGCGCATTCTTTTTCTGGCGCTGGCCAGATTCCAAGCGTACAATACATTTTTCGCGACATTGATCATATACACCGATATATGCGCGATTGTCTGGGCTTGATAAGAGTCCGTCGACACGTACGTGACTTGGATAAAATTGCGAATTTGAAGGACGCGAATTTGAACGTAACGTGCGCAAAGTAAAAATAGCGTAATTACTCGAAATTCATTTTGATCCTCTTTGTTTTAACACGCACAAGGAAACTCGTGCGCTTCATCAGTTCCCTCATTGTGTCTTCTTTGTTTCACTTATGTTTCATCTTTTCCTTCATTACCTTTTTCAACTGAAATCGATTGAAGAATATCTTGATATTTATAAAATTATTATTAACATGTAAATATAACCATCTGAAAGTAATTATGTAAAGATTAAAATGTAAATAAATATTTAGCAGAAAATCGCTGCTTTTATTTGAATATGAGACTTAGATAGAGATTGCCTTCTAGACACTTTTAGAATAAAATGTTCCCATAAAAAGAGTTTAATTGTAAAAGTCATAGTTTCCTTTTTAACGAAGAAAGGGTAAATGAATGTTGCGGTAATGCGTTTTGTATTACACTTGCGTATAAATTACGTGAAATTGTATATACAACCAGTTATAAACCAGTAGTAACTGATATCTTCAATGAGAGATAAGCTCCGTGTCGTGGCTTACTCTTTGTTTCGCCTTTCGCCTTTTGAAACAGTGTGATATGTATTTTCTACTTATATACAAGTCTACATAGTGATATACAAACATATAATAATATTATATAATAATATTATATAATAATATTATATAATCTTTTGATAAAAATGAAATGATACATACATGATATGTATATCTACTATTTGTCTCCAGAGAAAATTTGTTCTATATGCGTATTTTGTTCCACATCGAAAAAATTTTCAAACACAAATTAATTTAACTCTTTCTATCTTAATCTCTTAATAAGATCGACTGTTACATCTTTACGTCGCTGTTCATAAAAGATTATGTTGCAGCCTGCACGAGTCGCCACCCTAATCGAGGACAAAGAGGTACTTAATTTATTAATTGCGTTGTGTCGCAATACAAATCTCGATCATGGGAATCATGTGTGTGTAATCGAGATTTTTTTTCGCTGACAGGCTGTAGTTTACGGACGAGCGTTTCAGCTTGAAGACAGCGCGGCGTTATCCTATTTGGAAAACCGCGAGTGCTCCTTAGGAGGATACCTGACGACCATCGCGACATTTCACAGCCGGGACGGGGACAAGCAATTCCCCGTGGTAATTTACATCGCCACCAACAAGAACGAGCAGTGGCTCGGCGAGGCATCGTTGCAGACTATAGCGCGTCAAATTACTGAATGTTCCGGTCCGAGCGGACATAACGTCGAATACCTCTTACGGTAAGAGATACACATAACGTAAGTTGTTTTCTAAATTCATTATTGTCTGACACGTTGATAACGTTACAAATTACAATACAAATTATAACAAGACGATAAAAATATTTGTCCGACTGGTGTGACAGCTTGGCGGAGTTCATGCACCGTTACTTGCCGGAGGCGCACGACGAGCATCTCTTCACGCTAGAAATGCTGGTGCGCTCGCAAATAAAGGAGGAGAGCATGTGCTTGGCGACGCTGATGGGAAATCGCGACTTCGTCGTCGACCTCGACGTCGAGGACGCGGAATCGGCCGTTCAAGCGGAGGAAATTAACGGGCGACCCCGCGAGAGCTCCTTCCAATTCAGCGCGCGGATCCCGTCCAAGAGCTTGCGTTGCGTAAAAATGTAGCCAATTGGTCAATTAGACATAGCTGTATTTTTCAACTTCAATCGCAGATTGAACGTGTGATAGAAAATGAAGGAAGCGGCAGCTTATTTTCTTAGGAAAAAGCGCAACTCGAGTATGAACTTTGTGTGATGAGAATGTATGAAAGCGTGAATTATAATAGCGAGATCACATTCTCTCATAGGGATATTGACTGAATCCTAAATTAGAAAAGCATGTAGTTGAAGAGAAGCGTGCAAAGAAAAGAAGCTACAGTCTAAATTTAAATTTAAAAAGTTGCAAATTTCTTTGAGAATACGATCTCACTGCTGGTATGTATCTCCCTTAGGAGGTGTTTGTGAGATGGCTGTGTTAATTTTGTAACGCGCACAACGTGCTGGACACATGCGCACCTAGATTGAATTTCTTCGCTATTTTATAATACTATTACTCTTTATTACGTATTATTTTTAATATAAGACAGCGCTATCTCTCCTGCTATTTTAATACACTGAGAGTTGTAGTCGCGGAGTCACGGATAAAGATAAAGAAATAGCCCTTTCTTTAAAGTCACGTGAAAATTCCTAACGTCTAAGGCGTGAAGAAAGGAAAAAACGTTTGTGTATGTTTATGTGTGAAACATTTACGGCAGAGACCGTTTATGTTTTAAAACGGTACGTTTTGGTATTACGAATTTTTAACTTGCTTATACATCGGTTAATTTAAATATATATTGACATATTTCGAATATTGTACATATGTATATTCATCTCCAATACAAATTATGTTTTTTTTATATTATACCATGTCCTATACATGTAGATAAAAATAATTAATAATTCATATATAGAGCGTTATAATTTATTAACATAAAACTTGAAGATAGTATCTGTAAAAGATAAAAGACACAAGTCTCAAAGTTTTTTAACATACGTCGATAAAATAGAGAAATTATTGTTGACTATCGATATGCTAGCGACTTTGCGCTTGTGATCTTACTATCGATAATGTTGCTACCTTCTTTGACATAATTGCAACACTGAAGTATATATATTTACATTTTTTATATACAGAAACTGATTTTTATCTCGTTCGATAAAACATATATTATATTTTCCTGATCATCTTATCTCGAAATTATCCAGAAAATTATGGTAGTTATGGTACTTCATCTACATCTGATCATTCTCCCTAGCGAATATTAGCGTGTGACGGCAAATTTTACACAGCCTATATTTTGATATTCTCAAAACACGTTCGATCCGCCGAGAAATTTATGAACGGTACATCGTAATATGGAACAGCCATTCATCCAGCCGCTTAGACTCTCCATGAATATTAGACTGACCATCCTACGGAACGTTGCGCTGCATTTTAGCTACCATTATTTTACGTAATAATTCGAACGTTCAAGTTTTAGAAAAAGATTTCCTGGAGCACACACTCGATAACAGTATTCTAACGGAACAATAGTGCCCTCCCCGTATCGTTCTATTAGCGATATTATGTCTATAATTGCGTTATCGATTTAAGCTGTCGAAATGATCGGAGACGGCATGCGTTTCGCTGACAATCGAGAAAGCGAATCGCCGAAGTCTGATAAAGAAGACTGTACGTGCAATTCCATCTGTGATAATTAATTAACAAGTAAAATATCAATTGACATAACAGAGAAATACTTTGGTTTTAATCTATGGTGAAAAACATCGCGTAACGAGAGACAGTGTAAGAGCGTTTAAGATCATCTCTTTTCAAAAGGAAAGCTGGTAACGTATTAATATATTTTACAAAGTCCCAGCTTCTCTAATCTGAAAGCTTGTAACGGACTGTTCGCAAAAAAAAAAAAAAACATTTTGGATGCGGCCCGATCACCGTATTCGCGATGCAGTTGCACGTCACGGTCTCGACTTAAGTCTTTAGTGTATCTCAAAGTCACGCGTTCACGGGCGCGAGTCGGGCTTAGAACGGGTTTACGTTAGACATTTATCGCGCGACACTAAAGAAAAAAAAAAAGAAAAGATATTCTATTCATGTAGCCCGTCTCCGTAACGTAAAAAAGACCTACGCGTCGTTCTTTTCTCACGCATCTTTTTTCCCTGATCGATCAGTAATCGGAAATAAATATAAATAGCAATCTCGCGCAGCGTATTGGATATACATATACAGTAATTGAAGCGATTACGGTTAATTTCTCACTTATCCCTTCACCCTAGTATGTATAAAGCAAAATTTTACTTCTCGAAAGTATCAGATATGGAAATCGGACGTTCATGTATTTGATTTCGACAGCGACCAATTTCTTTGAGCGGATTTTCATTCACCTAATTCTTATGAAGCAACGTTACGGCAATCTATAATCCGATTCTTCAGCGATTACGTCAGGCCGAACATTGTTTTAGTTATGTCGATTTCTTACGATAAAGAGAAATCCGCCTGCGCCGTTGAAGTTATTTCGAGCCGGCTCAAACAAATAATAACGACTTACCCGCACGGTCTTTACAGAATGGACATATACCGGCGTCCGTCACGCATCGTGACGTTAGAACCAGCCAGGTATCTCAGGGATAACGTTACTCGGTAGCACAGTGCATCTACTGTCCTGTAATTGCCATTAAGAATAGACCGAACAAATCGATTAAAACCTCCTTACAAATATAATATGAAAATCGCATTAAAATTTTTTATCAAAACCAAGAAAATTAAGATGATAGAAAAGCATTAAATCGCTAAATTCTATTTTTTTTTTTCATATTTAAGTTCCCTAATAAATATAATTTGAATTTATACAAATTGCTCATATGTATATTTATAATTTTTGCACAGCAGAATGATAATTGCGCATTATAAAATATCGTCGAGATGAAACATACAAGATATTTGCAACCAATAGACGTATGAAGTTAAAGTCATTCGTCATTAGCGTACAATGAAAGTACAATAGTCTTTTTTCCCCTCGATAAGCGCGTGTATATCATATGGAAATTTACGTAACGACGTGCCGTGCTACCTATCCTCTTGTTACAACGATATTTACTGTGAAAAGCGAATGAAGACGCTGCTGCATGCAACAAATTGGATATAGCCGACATGAAGAAGTTAACAACTCGCACACGAGCCAACTCGAGCGTGTACGGAGTATACGCTTCGTTTCGCTGAAATAATAACGAAGATCCCCAGACCCGGCTCGTGTCGTCACGGTGTAAGCAGGAATTTCTTGCTCTCCTTTCCTTTATATTTTCACCCAAAATTACAAAAAATGTTCCCGCAAACGTCGACCGCGCGCGGACGAAACTCCGAGTGTACGGAATTAATACAAAAGACGTGCAACTCGGAAGACTTGGAATTGAATTTCGCAAAAAGCTGCGCCTTCGTTGCGCGAATTGACTATTTAAAATACCGTACACGTGCGATATACATAACAGTAGTTTCGAAAAACTAAAATCATCCGTTTTAATTAACGTTCATTCGTGTTATCTGTATATATCACGATTTCTCGTTTATCAATTCGTGTAAGTCAACTGGAGCCAGTCCGATTAAATTTACAATCGAAATTTTACCGATCCGTCCTTTATTTTTAATTTCTAAATCTTGTTCTGGAAAATTGGTCGGGTTCGAATCTCTGGACGAGTATCGCGATTACGTGACACACGCGATGTTGACACCCACGGCTCCTCAAGGGCTATGGGTACGGCGAATTGCTCAGCTCGCGCAAGAAACGTCCTACACGTAAAACTAGTCGATTTTATACGTCAGTTTCAAACGCCTGACAACGATTGACAAATCAACGATCCGGCAATGCCGATCGCGCCCGCGCATGAAAATGCACAGGCAATAGCGACAAAAACTTCGTTAAGGCCATGCACCGACTCAAGGAGCGTAAAATGTGGCACGTTACACTATGCAATACGTGACAATCTATCGCTCGTTGTTACGACATCAGTAAAGTATCTTGATAACAAATAATCACATTATTTTTTCTTCTTTTTTTCGTTCTTATTGGTTTAAAACTAACTTATCTAATACGAATCTTATCGCTAAAATTAATAATTTAGCATTTTAGGCACTGTTTTTTTTGTTATTTTTGCGCAAACTAAGTACTATTTTTGTAGCCCCTTTTTTCTAAGTTATGTCCTTTGTTTTTTACTCCAATTATTTATGCGTTATAAAAATATTTCAGCAAACGTGAAAAGATAAAAAAAACAGACACATACGTGTCAAAAAAATAATACTAAAAATAATCTTCTTTTAATTGAAGACTTCAACAAAAAGTACTTTTAAGTCAATTAATTACAATGGGAAAGAATATAAAACGCGACGCGTTAAACGATAGCATTCTGCAACGTTGCTAACAATTAATCGTAACTATCTGCTTTTGTAAATATAACACTAGTTACAAGTGTCTCGGAGAAATTTCTCTGAGAAACGTGCAACCACATCAAGACAATGCCGTGGTTCCCGTGGATCATAAATACACGAATCAAACCGTGCATTAACATACATCTTGCCACAATTACACGCGTTTCTTTATTATTATACGTCGAAAAACTTTCGCTGCGCAGACATTTTTATTTCCTGCCAATTTTCACGGAGCACTCGTTACATCTTGCGACTTTTTCTCATGCACTTCTCTGACATATCCGGTTTACGATTCGGGAAAGAAGAGATCAAAATTATTGCGGCAGTTATCGTCGAAACAAGAGTAATCTACGACAATTCTGCGGGCGCGTATTTTGCTCAAACGATCGAACGATCGTAGCTGTCGAATAATATTTTTTGAGTATGTACAAACAACGCGAATAAATTGTCATGTCAGGCAATACGCCGATAATGCGAAAACGAGAACGGGATACCCATTATCGGGCCATTTGTCGAAATTAATTTCCACCGTATAGTCATGAAACGCAGCAATCGTGTCAATATGACGTCTCGCGTAATTGTTTGTCCCCGTTAATGCGGACCGCGCAAATGAAGCGTGCAAATCCCCGACCGGGAGAGAATTCCCTCCGGCGCGGCGCTGTGGCGTGTATAATTAATAACGCCCCGGCGCTGGCATCTTTTGTATCATTTATGAGCGCCGTTGCGTAATGGCGCATCGATTAATCGGACTCGTGATTTCGCCCGATCCCCCGCGAGATCTTCCGCGAGATCCGCGCGTACGTACGCACGAGCGTTTAACGTTGCATTTATCATATCCGCGCTACGGCTTAATTAATAATTCAATGTCACGCCGTAAACGTAAACGCGAACGCGCGGATGTTTCAATATAAAGAGATGCAAAGAGAAAGAAAGATCGTTCGCCCGACGTTGCACAAAGGCGCCTAATTTAGCTGAAATTCTCGCCGCGTCGTCATTATCCCGCGACTGCGGTGCACCTCGTCGATCATTTAACGGCGGCCATTACTGCGCCGGTGCATCAATTAACTACATTCGTGCTTCTCCTGTGGCTTTATACGTACATACATATATATTACTATATATACGCACAGATAACAGAGAGGAGAGAGAAAAAGAGAGAAAGGTTTCTGTGTCGAGGCGCGCGAGTAAGTCCCTTGAGCAAAATAATATATTCTCGTTCGGTGTGCCCTGTGCCCCATCGATACTGTGCTTGCCGTGAAATTTGCGGAAGCACTGATAACCTTCCCAATTTACTTGTTTTGAATGATGATTTATCTACGAGCGTGACTCTCTCACAACTTTCATTACAACAGGATGGAATATTTTGTCATTCTATAACGTTACATTGGATGTTTGCGCACGAGAGAAATGTATTTTATACAACTTTGAAAAAGATTTTCAATCGGAGTCGTACGGTTTTGGAAGGCAAAGTTTGTTTAAATTATACAAAGTTATCCAAAGTAATTCCAAAGTAATAAGATAAAGAAAGCAAGGGAGGGAGAAAGGGACAGAGAAAAGAAACTGTCCTCTACGTGTTGAGTGAATATTTACTTTATTGTTAAATATTATCAATTTTTATTATTTAATAATAATTATTGATAATTATATAGTGGATTAAATGGGAACGATCGATAATACGAACGAACGGATCACTAGAAACCATCGCGTAAACTACTTGTACGTTCCGAGGATTCGTGTGCTGCACCCAATGACACCATTGATCGACATGTGCCCCGCCCGAATGAGCTAATGACTCATGAAAGGTTATTCATATCCATGATTTTGAAAACTAGAGCGAAGCCTGTTTCCGTATCGGCGAATGGCAATTCGCAATTGACACGAGGCCGAAAGGGGCCACCGTTATAAAAGACGCGAAAGAGGGTGGCGAAGGGCGTTAAAAGCCGACGCACGCGTGAGTTGGATCGTCGTGAACGTAAATAGCGAGAGATCGAGAATAGAGAATTCCGATCGTCGCGTCGCGTCGATGGGAAGAAATGAAAGAAAGGCTAAAAATATGCATATTTTCTTATGCACACTTCACGCAGGCGAATAGTTCGATGGGTGGGAATTTGCGTCACGAGGCTCGCATATAAATCCACGGGATAGAGACTTACTTCACTTATCACCTGCTACCTTCGTGAAACGCTATCCCTTTGATATCGCTTTACACGCTACGTGATTATCAAAGTGGATAGTGTACGCCTCGCTCCGTGGGCGCGTTTGCGCGTAATATATATATGTGTATTCCTTCATTGCGACAGTCCAATATGAAATCGTCGATAATTACGACATGCCTCGATTTACCTAATCGAAAACAAACTCTTCTCATCACAAGTATAATTTTACGCGCGTCTATTTTTTTAACCACCTTGCTCATTAAAGAAATTAGAAAATATTTTCTTGTAATTCTCCTAAATATTTAACAACTTGATATAACCCTCGACGAGAATATATCTTCGAAATAGCAGATAATTGCACGGTTTATTCCGCCGATCAATGTTATTGAGTTTTATTAGTTTCTGCATATTGGCTATATAGGCAACCTTCCGGCTCACGTAAAGCCGTATTAATGTTAATTGGCAATCATTTCGCGTTAGTGTTTCGCCTCGCGTGCGTGCCGAACGGCGCATTATCTATGTACCATGTTCTAGAAATAAATATCGCACACGAGGTCCCTCGTAATAATCATATTCGCATACTGTTAGACAGGTAAATCAAAATCAGATATACAATTTACGGTGTTCATTTAAAGGAGCTCATATAGATGCCTACCGTAATACTCGATAATTTCGATCTTTATAAGTTACATTTGCAATAATTGTACATGTAAATGTTCTCTACGTTGTAACAAAAATTGGTGGTTTTGCGGGTGGATTCTGAAAATAATTTAACAAGTTGCACATTACGTCTGACCTTCCTGTTTCGCAGATTCCAGACAATTACGTATAAAGTTACGTTTTTGTTATCTCGGATTTGTCTCTATATTTTATATGTTTGACGCATGTTTTCTCAATCCACGTCCATAGACGCGTCGCGGATCATGAGGCAGGTAGCACCGGCGGATAGACAGAGAGGCGCGAAGTGTCAGCTGCGACGTCCCTCCTCGGGAAGAAAAGGCAAGGCCTAAGAGGGGATAACCATGAGAAGAGTTATCCTTGCTTGCGTCATCCACCTGCCGCGCGCGGTATCCGCGTCCGGTACCGTTTCAAGTGTCCGCTGCTCCTCCCGAGCTTCGGAGGATGACACTTTCGCGCCTAATCGCCCGTAACTCGATGATCTTGCTAATTAATTTCGCTCCTTTCCTCTTCCAGAGAAGCGGACGTTGCTTATCGGGCGACATTAGTTTCAGCGAGACGAATCACGACGGTTATTTCTCCGTTATTGTTGAGAGATCCCATCGGATCCTTTCGGTTGCATCGAGGTGGCAAGTACGAAATGCCAACGCTGCATATTCGCATTCGAGAAGAATATTATTCAAAGTTACGCAAGAGCTCGACAAAGCTCTCGTTAACGAGATCCGATCATTCAATGACGATATACTGGGCAACAAAATTATCGCAACAAAAATTTACGTAAAAAATTTGCCCAACTTCAAATAAGCATAACTCCGCGAAAAATTGTCATATCTGAAAGATTTTTTTTTCATTTTAAAGGGTGAAGTCTGTATTTTAAGGAACCATTGTTAGATTTTGAATTTAGCCTCCCGCCCTCCCGCCGTTCTTCCAAAAGTAAGGACGTGTTACGTCTCCAAAAAATTGCATACTTTGACACATTCTACGGAGTAGAATGAATTTTTTTCGTAACTATCATGGCAACCATCGTAAAATATGGACTTTTCCCTGCAAATTAAAAAAAAAATTAAGTCCGTACGATTTTTTTTCGCCGAGTTATGGCTTATCAAAGTTACCTATGCATTTTTGTGCATTTAATCACCGCCAACATTAGTATTACCCGATGAACACTTCGGGGAGGTTATTGGTCGGATTTTGCCTATCGTGTATGTGTGTGTGTGTTAGCAGAGATTTGCGCAAACTAATTTTTATTCAAACGAGGCATTGTTACGATTTTGTCTTTTGGTTCCGAATGAGCAATACAATACAGTGACTGCAATACTGTGAAGTTTTGTAATACTGAAGTAAGTAACTTCACAGTACATTACTTCTGTAAGTATAACTTCACAGTATTGCAATCACTGTATTGTATCGTTAATTCGAAAACAAACGACAAAATCGTAACAATTCCTCGTTTGAATGAAAATCAGTGTGCCCAAATCTCTGCTAACACACACACACACACACACACACCACACACACACACACACACACACACACACACACACACACGATAGGCAAAATCCGACCAATAACGTCCCCGTAGTGTTCATCGGGTAATACTAATGTTGGCGGTGATTGAATGCACAAAAATGCATAGGTAACTTTGATAAGCCATAACTCGGCGAAAAAAAAATCGTACAGACTTAATTTTTTTTTTAATTTGCAGGGAAAAGTCCATATTTTACGATGGTTGCCATGATAGTTACGAAAAAAATTCATTCTACTCCGTAGAATGTGTCAAAGTATGCAATTTTTTGGAGACGTAACACGTCCTTACTTTTGGAAGAACGGCGGGAGAGCGGGAGGCTAAATTCAAAATCTAACAATGGTTCCTTAAAATACAGACTTCACCCTTTAAAATGAAAAAAAAATCTTTCAGATACGACAATTTTTCGCGGAGTTATGCTTATTTGAAGTTGGGCAAATTTTTTACGTAAATTTTTGTTGCGATAATTTTGTTGCCCAGTGTATATTAAGGATACACGATTTCAATAGAATATATCTCAGGAGGAGTGCGACATACTTTACACATTCGCATAAGAGGAGGTAGAAGTAGAAATATATAAAGTGTTTCGGTACTTCTTCTTCTTCAATTCTAATAACGTTGTAACTGTTTATAATTCTTAAAAAGACGATAGTATTTTCGATAGTAGATTAAGAGATTTGAAAATTAAACTTATATTTCATCAATATCAAGCTTGTCGAGTTTTACAATACTTAATATTGTAAAATTTTTATAAATTATTTTCTTATATAAATATCTAATTATTCTTAAATTATTTGTAACTTGTAATATAATGCAATAGTTATATGTAAGAAAACTCTTAAATACAATATAATTGAATACTTTTTAATACTCTTTTAAATATAATAATTTTGTTTGCTCTGCAGATTTGTAAAACCTTTTATTGCAAACAGCTCATTAAATAAATATTGCAACGTTATATAGAAATAAGTACAGGTATATGTTAAGAGAGAGAGAGAGAGAGAGAGAGAGAGAGAGAGAGAGAGAGAGAGAGAGAATATTACAGAGTATTACAAAGTATTACAGAGTTAAATCGCTTGTCTGAGAAGAGAGCAAGGTGTGATCTTTCACAAAAATCGAGACGGTCGGACGGGAAGGTTAACGCGAACGGCACAAGACGGAGGTGACATGGTCACGGATTGGCCTAGGCCCTAAGGTTACGACTTAGCTTTGCAGCCGGGCTTTCTAACACGGTCGTGTCGGTCGTTGGTCGGTGTCGGTGTCGGTGTCGGTGTCGGTGGTAGTTCTCTATCTCGGCCATTGGCAAATCGAAGGAGTCCAATGCGCGGATAACGCGGCCGCTTCGTGCGGCTGATGGTCTCATTGCATGGCATGAGAAGGTGGTGGTGAATGCGCGACGGCAATGCCGATGTTGAAAAAACGGTGGAGAAGGAAGTGAACAACTTTCACGCGACACCACCGACGACGACGACGACGACGACGTGGACGATGAGCTTCTTCGTATCGGAATGCTACTGCGTCAGTGTCGGAGTTGGCGAGGGAGCAGAAACTATTACGACCGTTATACCCCGAACCCTTGCGTTTGATCGTCGGAGATATTTCTTAGATAGGGAGAGAGTAGTCAGGTCGCGATAAATGATCACTTGAGGGAAACATTGTTGGATGAATAATCTTTCTCACTCAAGATAAATTTTTTCTTGGAATAAAGTAAGATTAAATAATAAGAAAAGAAATAAATTAAATTTTGCTCATTATATTATAAAGTTTTTCAGAAGCCAATCTGTTGTTAAAGAAAAAACTATTAGCGATAAATTTTATTTGATAGTATCAATGTTTTGTTTTCGTGTTCTTCGAACGATTTCTATTAAAAATATATAACTGCAATGGAGAATATCTTTTTTGGATTCTCTGCTGCTTGTTCGGAATCGTTTCTGAACTAGTGACCTCCGTTTCTGTAGCGAGGATTCGAGGAGTCGCGCGGAATCAGGTTTTCTCCCAATTGGAGCGATTAAATCTAAGCAACATGGGATACCCCTTCTTCTTCCGGCGTTTAAATTCTCTCGGCGTCTGATAGACGTCCCTCGCCGTACAAGAGAAGCGGACGAAGCGAGGTGCCTCATACACGCATCGCTAATTATTATATTAGGGATCCCGCGCGCCGCCGGGATCTCCGCGCGCTCTCTCCTGATTCTTCATTTTTCTTCTTACGCAAAGTAGACGCTTCCCTTCGATCCGTGATCTCGCATGCACAGCCGGACGGGACGAAGGGACGGACGGACGGATGTTAGAATCCCTTCGCACCCGAAAGGGTCGAACAGATGTTTTCGTAAACAGGTGAATCTCGGATACCGAGGCGCGCGAGATCTCGAGGCAATGTCGAAATAAGCGGCCAAGCTTCCTGCGCTTACGTCACAAGGCGGATCGAATGGAAAATAAAACTTTTTGCTCGCGCTAACCGTCATAAAAATTGATTAAAACAAAAATAGTCGCTGATTAGAAAAAGGATACGATATGTAGATTCCTTTTTCAATTTTGGAAGATATGTTCAAAAAATCGATGATGATATTCTGTTGGTAATAGACACATTTCATGTTTTACTTCTACATTTTTGTTTCCCCCCTTTAATCTAA
>NW_027249657.1:0-104922 GCF_030848795.1 Temnothorax nylanderi | reverse complement strand
CGATTTTATTACAAAAAACGTCGCTGTACAGAAATACATATGAATCTTTAACGAATATTCACATTCTGTACATATGAAAATAAATTTTCTGCGCTCCACAACTTATCGTCAACGCAATCACAGTTTGATTTCATTTACATTCATTCATAGTCAGTCCTTCTGCACTTGTACACGCAGCTGTTCGATTTCATCTTCGCTACTTACAGAGCGATTTAAGATATTCGTCTTCTTCTTTTTAGTGTGTTTCGTATCCTTGTCAGAGAATGAGAACGTTTTCGTCTGTTTTGTTCCAATTCTTTTTCCATTTTATCTAATAGCGAGTTGTTATGGCGAGTGTGCTTGGCTCAGCGTCTCCCGCAACGCAAAATAAATCCTAAAATCAAAATATAAGATATTTCGTTATAATTTATCGTATATATAAAAATCAAATGCGCGATTGCTTGTACATTGCTCGTCAATTCGAGATTATCTATCTCGATCCTTTATCTAAGATTGTAATACATCCGATAATATACGTACAGTCGTTCACGGAAAGGTTGCAACACTTTTTTTTTTGATGATTTTTGGAACGCGCAGAAATTTTGAGATCGCGATCCACCATCTCTGTATACACGTAGTGAACGGTTATGATAGCTGTCAAAGTGAGCTATACAAGGTGGAGGTTCACGAAATGTATCTTGTGCGCCGCGGAAAATCTTAAGATATCAACTGGATACTGTAATATCGGGGTTAGTATAAAAGAATAAGCTAAATAGACCATTTTATTTTATAAATTAATTTTTATTTTCAAGACATGTGTAACATTAAAAATAATGTAATATAAACATATTAATATAATTATTTATAATAATTATATTAATTATTATAATAATTATATTAATTATTATAATAATTATTTAATTATATTAATTATTTATAATAATTATATTAATATATTGTGTTATATGTTATGTTAATTTTTTTTACATAATTAATTACATAATTAATAACATTAAAATTACAATAATTAATAACATATTAATTTTAATACATAATATTATACATAATTAATATAACAGTAAAATTAACCGGTGTCTGGATTAATGTTCGGCAAGCAGAGGACATCAGTCGATTGAAGAAGCTGCCGTGGAAGACGTGGATGCTGAGACTGCGAAACCACATCAATGCTTCAAAGCCAATCCTTCTCGTCAAATAACGATGAAGTAATCTTTCTAAAAAATTACAATTATAAAAATTAATTACTGGCAAATTCTGTTTTAGTACAAAATCATTATTTTATTATAATTATATTAAGTTGAGGAGATAGATTACTTACATAAAATTGCCAGATCGCTGATTACTATTGACTGTTCAGTAAGAACAGATCAATCGCAATCTGTTGTCCGCTGCAATCCAGAGCGAATCTCTTGTAGAATTCGTTGTGGGATTAAGATGTGCATGTCTTTGTTCACTCTAGTACTGGGATCTTCTCTCGGCTGCAGGGCCCCTGGACCGATATTAGGCAGGCATGTTTGGAAAACGGCGATACGCCCTCGGGTGGTAGAGAGGAGTTTGTGAACAGCTTGACGACCGGCACCAAGGGCGTTGTTATTATTAAGAGTGCCACAGAACTTGATGGGCAGCTAGGCGAGAAGGTCGCGGAATCGGCAGGCCCATAGATATTTCAGATGACTTTTGCCTTGTGCCGTGTTCATTCAAGATTTTCATTCCTTCATTCGTTCATTTATTAACGAGAGTTGTTCACGTTAAATCATTCAATGTCAAACATATTATTCATTTATTCATACATCATCTTGGTGAAAAAACTTCTCATATATTTTCTCAGAAATTTTGCAAGAATTGGAACTTATAAAAAATTCTGAAGAAGTATATGATATTTCTCAGATACTTTCAGAAATAATTGAAGATTTTTAGAATATTTCAATATCCGTATATATGAAAATTTCTGATAAATTGCACAGATTTTCTCATATTTATTCAAGTTTCTACAAGGATATATTAGCGAAAAATATTTTATTCTTATTTTGTCTGAGTTTTTCAATTTGTATAAAAAATCTGAAAATTCTAAGTATTCTAAAAAAATCAAAAATGTTTATAGAAATTTTGATTAATAATGTGAAAAATTTTGATATTTTTTCACCAAGGGCATCCATGGAAAGTATTAATACCGTGTGACACTTCCATGATTCTCTATTACTGCATTTAATCTTTGGGGCATAGATAAATTTTAAAATAATTCAGGCCTTGCGCGAAAACCTTCCCATACGTTGAGAACATGTTGCGCTAATGCCTCGCGTCTACGTGGAAATTGGGGATTCCATATTTTCTGAGTAGCTTGTTCCTCTCGTTTTTCATAATGTTACACGCTCAAGATTCATCCGACGAAAATACCTTCTCTTTCGAGAAAATGGTATTTGTCCATTCATGCTCCCATGCCAAATGCTGCAAGGCAAAAGCCATCCGTTGTTCTTTGTGGCGTTCAATTAATTGTTTATATGGAGCCAGTTTATAATCGATTATATCTCTGTTCCCGCTCTCTGCGCCGCACGGTTTGCGCTATCGCATATTAGGAGCCTATCTCATAATAGGGGACTTTCCTCTACATTGCAAAGAAGTACGGTATACAAATTAGTGCGACAATTTAAAATAGACGGCCATATAAATTCTCGGCCAATAACAAGGCGTCCACGATGCACTACCGTCGAGGAAGATCAACAACTTTTAAATTTAGTTCAGAAGACCGGATTCCGCTCAGCGGCGCAGCAAACGGTAGCGGAAGTTGGTTTGAATTGTTGCGCGCTAACCGTGCGACGCAGATGGCGGGAACAGAGATACAATCGATATAAACCGGCTCAATATAAACAATTAACCGAACGCCACAAAGAACAACGGATGGCTTTTACCTTGCAGCATTTGGCATGGGAATATGAATGGACCAAATACCATTTTCTCGAATGAGAAGGTATTTTCGACGGATGAATCTGAGCCTGTAACATTATGGAAAACGAGAGGAACAAGCTACTCAGAAAATATGGAATCCTCAATTTCCACGTAGACGCGAGGCATTGGCGCAACAGTTCTCAACGTATGGGAAGGTTTCCGCGCAAGGCCTGAGTTATTCTGAAATTTAGTTGCATCTATGCCCCAAAAATTAAATGCAGTAATAGAGAATCATGTCACACGGTATTAATACTATGTGATCTTCCATGGATGTCCTGGTGAAAAAATATCAAAATTTTTCACATTATTAATCAGAATTTCTATAAAAATTTTCAGATTTTTTTTTGAATACTCAGAGAAATTTTCAGATTTTTATACGAATTGAAAAACTCAGACAAAATAAGAATAAAATATTTTTCCGCAAAATATAGCCTTGTAGAAATCTGAATAAATATGAGAAAATCTGTGCAATTTATCAGAAATTTTCACATATACGGATATTGAAATATTCTATAAATCTTCATCTAATTAATTCTGAAAGTATCTGAGAAATATCATATACCTCTTCAGAATTTTTCATAAGTCCCAATTCTTGCAAAAATTTCTGAGAAAATATGAGAGATTTTCTGAGAAATTTTTTCACCAAGGTGATGTATGAATAAATGAATGATATGTTTGACATTGAATGATTGTAACGTGAACTCTCGTTAATGAATGGAATGAATAAACGAATGAAGGAATAAATCTTGAATGAACACGGCACAAGGTAAAATTATCCGAAATATCTTTGGGCCTGCCGATTCCGCAACCTTCTCGCCTAGCTGCCTATCAAGTTGTGTGGGCACTCTTGATGATAACAACGCCCTTGGTGCCGGTCTTCAAGCTGCTCACAAACTCCTCTCCACCACCCGAGGACGTATCGCCGTTTTCGAAACATCCCTGCCTAATATCGGTCCAGGGGCCCTGCAGCCGAGAGAAGATCCCAGTACTAGAGTGAACAAAGACGTGCACATCTTAATCCCACAACGATTTCTACAAGAGATTCGTTCTGGATTGCAGCGGACAACAGATTGCGATTGATCTGTTCTTACCGAACAATCAATAGTAATCAGCGATCTGGCAATTTTATGTAAGTAAATCTATCTTCTCAACTTAATATAATTATAATAAAATGATGATTTTGTACTAAAACTGAATTTGCAAGTAATTAATTTTTATAATTGTAATTTTTTAGAAAGATTACTTCATCGTTATTTGACGAGAAGGATTGGCTTTGAAGCGGTGATGTGACTTCGCGGTCTCAGCATCCACGTCTTCCACGGCAGCTTCTTCGATCGACTGATGTCCTCTGCTTGCCGAACATTAATCCAGACACCGGTTAATTTTACTGTTATATTAATTATGTATTAATAATATGTATTAAAATTAATATGTTATTAATTAATTTTAATGTTATTAATTATGTAATTAATTATGTAATTAAAATTAATATAACATATAACACAATATATTAATATAATATTATAAATAATTAATATATTGTTAATATAATTATTATAATAATTAATATAATTAGTTATAAATAATTATATTAATATGTTTATATTACATTAATTTTTAATGTTACACATGTCTTGAAAATAAAAATTAATTTATAAAATAAAATTGTCTATTTAGCTTATTCTTTATACTAACCCCGATATTACAGTATCCAGTTGATATCTTAAGATTTTCCGCGGCGCACAAGATACATTTCGTGAACCTCCACCTTGTATAGTTCACTTTGACAGCTATCATAACCGTTCACTACGTGTATACAGAGATGGTGAATCGCGATCTCAAAATTACTGCGCGTTCCAAAAATCATCAAAAAAAAAAGTGTTGCAACCTTTCCGTGAACGACTGTACATAAACATATGAATCTTGCGCTCGTGGCGAAAACTGCGAGTAGATCTCTATATCAGGAACGGGTGATCGCGGTTCCCTGAAATGAAAGGCGCCCGGTCTCTTTATCGGGCTCTTACTTAATAGTTTGCAGATAATGCGCGTGCAAGTAATTTTATATTTGACTGATTGTGCGATTAGCGAGTAATATATTTCTTCCTTACCGGTAGGTAAACAGACCAGGGTATTGCGATATAAAGCAGATTGAACTATGTTATACTGGTACTGGCGAACCGGATAATTTTCCGAATATATCCACTATCCAGGTGTTTCCAGCTGAGAAATCGAATCCCTTGGTCTCCGACTGACGCGAAACAGTATTCTGCGACTCCATTCTCGCGGGATTTCGTTCGATCTACGCACTCCGGACCCGGCAGATCGGCAGAGATCACTTTTCAACATAATCGACATTAATTTAAAGGAATAAACGTCTATCCGAGGGAAACGGAGCACGACATGACAACGATCATATGAGCACTCCGGAGACTCGTGATTCACGTGGGCACCTTTACGACATGCTCGTTACGACGCACGTGGAAGTTCTTCTTGAAAATAGAGTACCTACTGCATAATCTTGAAACATATCTTTCACAACCTCGACACACGCATCCCCCATGAGGGAAAAAACAATGTAAACAATGTAAACTTGTATCAATTGTCACGTTTGGAGTCGATGTTTCGTTTGGTTTTGTTCGAATATAAATATAAATTGCGCGTTGGAGCCGTGGTTGGAGCAGACGACGATCATGAAGTATGAAAGTCTATAAGGCGGTTTCATCCAGATTTCATCCAGCCAGTGAAATTGCATAGCAACATGAGATCGTACTCAGCTATTATTTTATTGACTAAATAGAACCTTAAAATCGATCAAGATCAGATAAAGCCTTGTGTCCACGATGCTAGAACTGCGTCCGAGTTTCGGTTAAGCCAATGAAACTGCTGCTTTTCTGTAAGAGCTGCAAATTGATTGGCTTAAACCGAAACCGCACGCAGTTCTAGCATCGTGTACACAAGGCTTTAGCTTAACCAGTTTAACCGACGGTTAAAGTTAGCAGGATTGACCAATAGAAAGCAGGGTGGATTCATTTCTATTGGTTAGGGCCGATATCACAGTCTCCGATTAACGTGATTCTCCGATTAAACTCACTCTGCATCTCTTTCTAACTGTTCCCCTAGAAAGAGACGAAAAGACAGTTAGAAAGAGATGCAGAGTGAGTTTAATCGGAGGATCACGTTAATCGGAGACTGTGATATCGGCCCTTAATCCTGCTAACTTTAACCGTCGATTAAGCTAACCGTGGTTGGTAAAATTGATTGTAGTAAGGCTGCGGTCACATGATACGGGAATCAGCATGCGGGACAGAGGATGCGTGATTCGAACAGCCAATCAGCGCTTACAGAAAAATGCGGAAGAGCGCTGATTGGCTGTTCGAATCACGCATCCTCTGTCCCGCATGCTGATTCCCGTATCATTTGACCGCAGCCTGATAGTCGTCTCGGAACGTAGCCGATGGTCCAATGAAGAAAATTTGTTTCCGAAGAAGAAATTCAGTATTGCGACTGTTACTGTCTGCATTGTGAGTCCAATTAAATTTATTGCGTCAGTGCAACTGAAAATTAAGACACGCCTTACGGCTCATACGACAATTGGTTCGTCCTGGCCATAAGAGCAGTACTGCTACTACTGCTCAAAGGCCATATCACAGAGAAGAAGAAGAAGAAGTCTGAATTGTGTGTGTGTGGTCTTTAGACCGTCATTTACCGCGGGGTGTCTCGAGAAAAAGGGAAAATGAAAAGAACGGGACCGTCTCTAGAGTCTACTAAAGTTCCTCTAGTAACTCTAGAGTCTACAGATTTGTCCAGGTAAGCGAGAAACGACGAGTTCACCTGAAATCGCATGTCTATTTTGGTTCTGTTAAGAAGTTATTATAGTTATAATAGTTATCGTTGTTGTATTACAATAATTATATTGTTATATGTACAGGGTGGGGCACCATAAATTGAGACGCCTAGATATATTTTTGCCCAGGTAAGCGAGAAACGAGTTCACCTGAAATCGCATGTCTTTGGTTCTGTTAAGAAGTTATTATAGTTATAATAGTTATCGTTATTGTATTACAATAATTATATTGATATATGTACAATGGGGAGCAGGAATGAGTTCCGTTCTCGGTGCAGAGCGGTGTAGATGAGCGCGCTATCTCTAGGTGGGTTACCGACCTACTTACAGTCACTGTCGATAAGAGGTTCAAATGCAGAACCGCGAACGCGTAAAAATGGTCAAGTCACGCTGTATTGCTCGCGCGTGAATTTGATTAAAAGAAACATTTTTAATACAATTTGATACACACAATTAATATTTATTACATACAATATAACAATCACAGGTGATTATGTCGTAATTATAATTACCATATTATCTGTAATTATATTATTCCAGTAAACACATACTTAGTCGGTGGAATAATAGTTACAGATGCATAATATAATTATAATTACATAATCACCTATGATTGTTATATTGTATGTAATAAATATTAATTATTTTTTTATATATTAATTTTTTTTATTTATATTATAAATAAAATTATAAAATAAATTATAATTAATATAGATATATATTTCGCTTTTGAAATACTTTGTATTTATGCTTTCTACTATTCTCTGCTTTAACAAAGATTATAATTTTAAAATAATATATAATTATGTAAAAATGAAAGTAAAAGAAGCAAAATATATATCCACAAATTATTATTTTCTTACTTACCGACACATCGTGATATTTTTAAGTATTAATTAAAAATAAATGGATCATGTGTGATGATTTTCCTTCTTAGAATCTTTTTTACAATTCAAAATACACAACATTTGAAAATTACAAAGAAATCGGCAGAGAGGGGGTGGGCTTATACTCAATATTTACATATATTCTTTATATTATTCTTCGTTATGTGATAATGATTATAACACGAGAAATCTAATTTTCTAGCGGCTCAAAAAACATTGGTAAGCAGACCGAAAACGTTGATAGTCTTAAAGGTAAAGTTGCCAAGTTGGAGAAGCAAGTGATTGATCTGAAAAAACACGTGGAAAAATCTAAGAAACCTGACCATGTTGTATACGGTCAGAAGCCTTTTCACCGCATTCCAAAAGCAACATCAGCTATATTTGGAAAGTCTGGTTGTAGCTGTAAATCTTTTTGGAGTTGCTCCTCACAGATTTGTGGTTGCGTGAAGAACAGCAACAAATGTGGTCTGTCATGTAAATGTGACAATAAAATGTGTCAAAATCAGGTAATATTATCATTTGAATGTATGATGTTTTTATGTATAGTAACCTGAAAAGAAATTTATTGATATTTTACAGAAACCAGAATATGATCAAGAGAAATTGTGTTGCAATTAGGCTGGGTTCGTCTTGACGCTTTCAGCGCTGTAAGCATCATTCTATCTTCGTTGCACATCGAATATCAAATGAAGATAGAACGATGCTTTCAGCGCTAAAAGCGCCAAAACAAACGCAGTCTTAATAGGCCGGTATTCATAATCGGTTCTTATATTTAAGACCGTCTTAAGTACGATCTTAAGATGTTATGAACCAATCACAGAGCCGTATTAGCATCTTAAGACATTACTTAAGACGGTCTTGAAATAAGATCTGACTATGAATACCGGTCTAAGGCCGGTATTCACAGTCTTCAAGACCGTCTTAAGTAATGTCTTAAGACGCGAATACGGCTCTGTGATTGGTTCATGGCATCTTAAGATTGAACTTAAGACGGTTTTAAATAACTATGAATACCGGCCTTAGTCATATCTGTAAATAGTTCCTTTCTTTAAATTTTTAAAATATTTGCTTATAATTCTAAACCTATGAACAAATTTTATTATGGAATAATAAGAGTTTTTTAATAATATTAAGAACTGATTATTTCACAGGCAAGGCCAGTTCAAAACTTGAAAGCCACTGGTTGTAGCTGTAAAGGGAATTGCTCCTCACGAATGTGTGGTTGCGTGAAGAATTCCAACAGCTGTGATCCGTCATGTAAATGTGACGAAGAAATATGTGAAAATGACAGATTGTGTTATAGAGATAGAAATATGTACTAACACATTAACATATGTTAATACAGTTATATTTTACAAATGTTAAAGTTTAAAAGTACTTTATATATACCTCTATGTTTGTACGGGGTACAAAATTTGTTTATCTTCAAAAATTAGAATAGTTCATATGTATTTTTATTTTTACTGATTGTATTTTTTTTCCAAAAATTAGAGTTACTTTGTTTAAAAACTATTCTTTTAATAAATAAAGATTTAATATGCAATGTATAAATATATTTATTTTTTCATCTACATCTCCGTGGATAGAAAGGTTATAAAAGTTTTGGAATATGTTTGTTTAATTTTATAATTTATTTTCCAATGGGAGAATTCTTTTATTGGACAAGACGAATGCATTCCGAAATTTATCACAAAAGAGGAACAATATTTCTGTCCATGATTGTACAATTATCCCCTTTCTGGTTAAACCATAATTTCCGGCTCATTGTATGTAGAATATCCATATAATATCGCGAGTGCTATATAATTAATATCTTGCGACATTTTTCGGTCTGCCTCAGATTAGAGACCCTTTATTAAAGGGTCTCTACCTTAGATATCCTGTGGACGTCATCTAAGATGTCTGCAAGATACTAAATAGCCGGACACTTGTGCATCTGCTGGATATCTATCGGATATCTGAGACCATTTTGGGATGTCCTGCGGTTATTGAGATATCCCAAAATGATGTCTGTAGGACGTCCCTCAGATAAAGTGTGCTGTGTGGGTAATAATTGTTCAAGGTGCACACTCGCGAGCAGATAGCGCCGAAAAAATATTGGGAAAAAACCACGAAAAAAATAATTATTTATGTATGAAAAGTGTAGTATGTCGTTATAATTACAATAATTATGTGCTTCAGGAAACATTTTTCTGATAAGTTCACTTTTCTGATAATAGATATCTTAAAAATTATAAAAAATAAGGCCCGGGCTACAATCAGTCGTATGTCGGAGTCGGATGTCGGAACGTAGCCGATGATCCAATGAGGAAAATTCGTTTCCGAAAAAGAAATTCTCTCATTGGACCATCGGCTAGTTGCGACATCCGACTCCGACATGTGACTGATTGTAGACCGGGCCTAACACTTTTCAACTAGCAGTTGCCATCGTTTGCGTTGTAGAACCATGGCTACACCTACACCTGTCTTCTTACATCCATGACTGCATCCTGTCGATTACGCCACTGCACATCATAAGTATAGGTGATTCTAGGTAAGCAAATTGCAGTCATCGTTTACGAATGATGTAGGGCTCGTCTGGGCTTTGTTTCGTACCACGTGGTTTCGTGCCGGTTGCAATATTAGTGCTCGGTTGCGTGGGCACGCTGCCAACGGTGCAAGATGGCAAAGCTGTTGACGGACCGAATTTTAGAACATCTGGGCGCACGTGGCGAAACGAATTTGTTGGATTTGGCGGACGAATTTCAGGAGGATCATCAAAAGATCGTGGGCGCGGCCAAAAGTCTTGAGACAGTCGATGGCGTGAGTTTGTTTCAACAATGGCACTCCTTATTTTGATCGCTACCCGCCGTCCAAACTATACATTTTTAATTTGTTTCGCGGTTGAATTAACGCGTGACGCGCTAATCAGCTGTATTCGCTGAAATATTTCCTTACCCTGGGAACGTTACTCCGGTTTAGTTAATTCTAACTAATAACTAATAACGTTCAATTTTATATACCTGCTTACAGTTAATTGTGGTAAAACTGATTTCTAAGAAGAAATGGGAGCTTACCGACGAAGGGAGGCACATAATAGAACACGGCAGTCACGAAGCGGTCGTTTACAATGCCGTTCCTGATGAAGGGATACCGCAGGCCAAGCTCGTCAAGTCTAGCCCTTATGCCAAAGTAGGTTTCTCCAAGGCGATGGTCACTGGATGGATCGAGCTCGACAAGAGCGGAGACGTTCCTATCGTACGAAAAAAGGTACCGTCCATTGCAGACGTTGTACAGACACATCTGAAGAATCTCTCGAGTGTCTCGGAAAATATTAAAGCGGAATACAAGAAGAGGAAGCTTTTGCAGGAGGTGTAAGTGTGACTGAAACACGTAAAGGACAATGTAAAATTATGTATCTTTTTTTTATTCTGCTTTCAATCTGTCTTTTTGTCACGACAGGGTGATTAAGAGTATGCATCTTGAAAAGGGACCGAATTTTTCTACAAAGATAGAAAAGTTAGAGGCAGATTTGACGTCAGATTTATTGGTAAATGGCACTTGGAAAGACAAGAAATTCAAACCGTATAATTTTGAGGCTCTAGGTGCGCCGCTTCCAATTGGACATTTACATCCGTTGTTAAAAGTTCGTCATGAATTCAGGAAAATCTTTCTGGAAATGGGGTAAGCAACATCAATCTTCCGTTAGGATTTGTATTAAAAAATCTAGATTTTATACTATGTACCTATTATGTAGAATTATTAATTGTCTTATCACAAAAAGTACTTTATTTAGATTTACAGAAATGGAGACGAATAATTACGTAGAAAATTCTTTCTGGAATTTCGACGCTCTCTTCCAGCCGCAACAGCATCCCGCTCGTGATGCACACGACACCTTTTTCATCTCTGGTACCTTATCACAGACTGACATATGAACTAATGCTCAAAAGACATGGATAAAAATTAGTTTTGTCTTTTAGAACCGCGTATTAGCACAAAATTTCCCATGGAATATCTCGAAAGAGTGAAGACTGTTCATAGTAAAGGAGCTTATGGATCTCAAGGTTATAGATACGATTGGAAGTTGGAAGAGGCTCAGAAAAATTTGCTGCGCACTCATACAACGTCCAATAGCGCACGGATGTTGTATAAACTCATGGAGAAGGTATGTGGTTGTAGGAGAGGTACGCAAGTTGCTCTTCCAAGGACGATGAGGTATATATGAAAAAATGTCTTGCAGGGAGAGTTTAAGCCGGTCAAGTACTTTAGTATTGATAGAGTATTCCGCAATGAAACTCTAGATGCGACACATCTTGCCGAATTTCATCAGGTTGAAGGTGTCATCGCCGATTACAACCTTACTTTGGGCAATCTTATTGGTACTTTATACGAATTCTTCAGTAAACTTGGCATCACTCAGCTTCAATTCAAACCTGCGTACAATCCGTACACTGAGCCGAGTATGGAAATATTTTGTTTTCATAATGGGCTGCAGAAATGGATAGAAATCGGCAATAGCGGCATGTTTAGGCCTGAAATGATATTGCCAATGAACCTACCTCCTGATGTAAATGTCATTGCATGGGGTTTATCATTAGAAAGGTATGTCGTTAGAAAATAAATATGATGCCGTATATTTAATACAAAAACGTAACGCACTTTATTGTTAATTTAGGCCAACAATGATTAAATATGGTTTAAACAATATACGCGATCTTGTTGGACCAAAAGTGGACATGGAAATGGTTCATAACAATCCTCTATGTCGTTTAGAGAAGTAAATATTATTCTAAGCATTATTAAGGTATTTATGTTAGAGTACATTTTTTTGGAAGTAAAATTAGGTAAAACATTTATAAGTCAAGTAATTGTGAAAAATACAAAATCCAAGGAACCCTAGTTAAATATAATTAAAAGTTGAAAACTAATATTCTGATCATTAAGTTTATTATTTTTATTTGCAGAACTAGCCGAATGACTCGTTTACAATGGAAAACGCGTCAGCAAGAAGAAAAATCAGTTAAAACACAGTCGAATCAGGAAACGAAGATCAAGCAGGTGGCGGAACATCCTTCAGAAAAGCCAAAATTTGTTAAGCAGCAACTTGTTATTTTTTGCGATCCACAGTATCCAATTTCTTTCATCTTATCTTTCATACGAGTCATAGCACCGTACTTTCGTGTTTCTCTGTCAACGCACGTTCATTCTACGGTGACAAACTTCCCCAAGAAGCTTGCTGGCTTTGGCTCGCATTATTTCAGCAAGGGTGCAAACGTGGATATATCTTTCACTGTGATTTGGAAGCCTATTGGGCTTGATCCCATTATGGTGTTGCCAGGAATGCATAAAATTCTGGGGGTGGTAAATATAGCACGGTATTTAAATCGATTAGTTGAGCAGGTCGACACAAACGTATTGAAGTATGAAGCGAAAGGCCCACTTTACGCAAGTAAAATAGATTTTTATTTAGATAAAATACATTACGCTTTACATGACAGCGATAGATTGCTGCCAATGCATATATACAAGACATCTTGTTACATAATGGGAAAGGATATCTCGATAATCGATCTTATCCTTGAAGATATTGACAAGTGTCAGATAAGAGAGAAAATGTAATTTATTAAATCTTATTTATTTTGATAAATGTGAAATAAACTTGATAATGCCTAAAAAGGAACTTACACATTTTTTTACATATGTGTATGTATCATAAATCTCTTTACAGCTCTTTAGTAATATAGATTGCAAGATTAAAAAAAGTAAATAAACTCATGATGTGTATGTAGGTACAGTGCGTTTGACTAAAGTGTATGTAAAAATTATATGATGAGCTGTATATAATTTTATATAATTTAAAATAAATAACAGCTGTATGTTACATATGATTTTATATAATTTAATATTATGTACAATGGTTATATATTTTATGATTAGCGAATTGCTGTGATCGCCGCGCGTCTAGTAATTTAAGCTCGCGCGTAATCAAGGAGCATCTCGCGGCGGCAGCGGATTCGCCCGCGAGTTTATGCCGCGCCCGCATCGCGATCGCACGGAAACGTCGCGCGGTCGTCGCGTGTCCCGTACTGAAATCCGTGGCGAGAGAGTCGAGAGTGTGACGCGCAACGTGAGGATCGGCCTGTCGCGTATGTGTGTGTGTGTGCGCCGCATCGTGTAAAGGGGGAAAGGAAGAGGAAGAAGAGAAAAAAGGGAGCGCGTGTGTGTGTGTGTGGAGGATCGGGTACGCGCGAACAATTGCGTGTAATTGCGCGTCGACGGTATCGCAAGACGCCGCGTTCCGCGAGCGATTCCTCGACCGAACGTGTGTGAAGCGTGAAAACGTTCGCGGAGAGGAGGTTGTGTTTGACGGCGCGCGCGCGCGCGCGTGCGCGTGTACGTGTGCGTGTGGTGTATGCGCGCGTGTGTACACGTATGTACGCGACGCAGTCGACCTAGCTCGTTCTCTCTCGGTGCGCAATAATATACGTACACACACACATTATATATATATATACATATATCGGTGAAAGAGCGAGAGCGCGAATCCGCGAATTCTCGCGCAACGACTCGTGCGACGACACGTCGAGCGAGACGAGTGACCGTGCCGCGACGACGAGGAGGTCGTGAACTCGCTCGAGCGAGCGAGCGAGCAAGTGAACGAACGAACGTGAGAGCGAGAAAGAGAGAGACATCATTCGAGAAACATCGACGGCGAATACGGCGATCGAGCTCAGGCCCGTCAGGGCTCTAGTGTGGCGTGCTCGGACCCCGTCCGTTCCGCCAAGGTTAAACGAGACGAGAGACGACACCGTCGTGCGGGATGCCTCGCTAAAATGGCGCTGATCGGCACCGTCGTCGACCGATAAAGGGAAAAAAAAAACAGAGCAGCAAAAGGAAGAGAAGGAAACAGAAAGAATTAAAAAAAAAAGGGGGGAGACGACTGTGAAGACAGTTCGCGGCCGCGCTCGTTCGCGGTTCTGTTTTGACACCGTCGTGCCGCGAGCGCGCACGGGGCATCATCGGCCCTCCGTTCGACGCACCTCCCCGTCCCCCGGTCCCACCCCTTGATTCTGTCTCTGTCTCGCGGTGCGTCCGTCCGTCTCCCACCGTTCCCCTCCTTATCGCCCGTTTTCTCGTCTCCTCGTTCCGCTCGCGCGTTCTCGCCGTCGCCGTCGCGTAGCGTTAGCCGCGGCCGACTATCAGCGTGCCGACGACCACGAGAGGAGGTCCGCCGCGGTCTGCGCGTTGATGGACGTAAAATCTGGCGAGGATCGCGGACGCCGTAGTAGGAGCAGCAGCAGCAGCAAGTGATCTCGGGTTCACGGGTTCGACGCGAGCGCGATGCCCGTGCCGCATCGCCACGCTCCTGACGTGAAGAAGCGCATCGGACGGAAGAACTCGGGCAGTTCGGGCACATCGACGGAGGAGGCTACCAGTAGCGGCAGCGCTACGTTATCGCAAGGAGAAGTTGGGTGCACGGAAGTACGACGGCTCATCGCCAGGTGAGAGAGAGAGAAAGAAAGAGAGAGAGAGATAGTGAGAGGGGAGAGAAGGAGACACGTCGCTCTCCTTCCCCCTTTTCTCGTCAGCGAGCGCGTTTCTCTTTCCTTCGGTCTTTTTTTTTTTTTTTCTTTTCGAGTTTCCTTTCCTCGATCGCTTTCTTCCTCTCGAGCGAAGTCCGAGGGAAAGACTCTTTTTTCCCCGCGTCTAACCGTCGCCGCGTTCGAAACCGTGGGCATCACACACACGCCTCTTTTCACCTTCAAACGTTTATTTACGAGGGCGCACGGGTCTCCCGTGCGCCGCTGGCACTGCTGGCAGTGTGGCCGATCGCCGCCAGGGTGTTGTCACTCGATCTGCGTGGTGTGTTGCGTGCGTGCGCCCCCCCCGAGTTTGCTCACCATTGTCCCTGCGCCGCGGCGGAATAGGTTAGAATACGCGCCCCCGTGCCGCTGATGACTGTGCAGATTAAAGCGTGATCTCCCGGTGTCTCGTACGTCGAAAATCCGCGCGATCCGCGTGGATTCGCCTCCTCGCGTCTCGCGCGCGCGCGCGCACGACCGACCGATCGCGGGCAGGAAGCGAGCGAACGTCCGGCCCGAGGGATGACCGACGCGTGGCACAAAGGGTAGGACGACCCAGATAGTGCGGAATCGAGCGTTTGAAGAAGGAAGAGAGAACAGGAAAAAAAACGAGTTGCTCCATGTTGCGATACGTTTCGTAACGTTGGGTCATTGTTGTGCGATCGTGTACATCGATTCTTGGAAATCGCGAGAGAGTACCTACATATCTCTGTTCGCCGAAACGCGATTTCGTCGTACCTAGTCCAATTTGCTCTCTCTCTTTCTCTCTAGTTGTCCGATCTCGCACACGTGAACACGTGTACTCTAATTATTGCTGTACAATATACACACGATCATTGCGAAGGTATATAAACGTTTGAGATTACGAGAGGAGAAGAAACGTAGTCTTGGAGATTGTTCCAGACTCTTCCAGAAGAGTCTCGTTTGAACTCTTCTAACTGTGCATATGGTTTAGAAAATCGCGAACACATTAGGACTTCTCTATACCTATACACATCAATCTTTGTACATTTGTTGTCATAATTGTGTAATTCTTTTTTATATATTGTTCTACATAATTCTTTTATGGCCCAATCTATGCACGAGTTGTAGAGATCAGTTACGCTATTGATTCTCGAGATCCATGCATTCTCGTAAATGAGTTACATGTTAATAAAAATGTACGTGTGTCTTTAGAAACTCGCCTCTGATTATGTAATTTTAATAATTCTTTTATGTACAGAAGAAGAATCTTGCTTTCTAGAAGTTTATTGAATACTATTGAATGTTTTGTTCATTGATATTTGTTATAGTCAGTAAATAGATTGCATTAATGAACATTTTACAATGCGCTTATATAAATGATTTAGTGATGCATAGTACCTTGTTACTTGGAATTTTTATGTCTTATAATAATAAGCCATTGTGATATGATATCTGTGGAATGTGACAATCTTACTGCAGTAGTATGACTAACTGCATTGCTTTTATCATATTTTTCTAATAACGAAGGAACAAAAATTGACTTTTAGTTGTATTCTTTATATTTTTCTGTATTGTTAATTATCAATGATGCAAGGATTGATGGTGTTACTTTTTCATATAAAGGACTCGATATTTTACTTACAATTATATGTATTTATTACTAAATTAATCTTAAGTAATTGTCACTATAAAACTTATGATGGGATATTTGTGCTTTTATTCTAGATATTAAATTTGGAAAGGATTCGTTAATACATCAAAATGAAAATCGATCGCAGTAGATTGAAAAAATGCACTTCCGAAGTGGTAAGTATTATGCACAGATTTTATTTGAATAAACTTTTAACCACTTTCACTTAGATTTACGCGATAACATGTTAATTTATTTTGATTAATATATACATTAAATGAATTTTAATCTCTTTGGACAGAGAGCATAATTTCATATCTTTTTTCTATGCATATACATATAATATACACATATAATTATACGTACAATATAAACCATATATGTATATACAACACGTAAATACATTGTAAACAATATAAATTTCGATATAAATTTAGTTTGTAAACTAATCTTGATTGCATATTGTTTCTTGGAATACAAAAGCTTGTTATACAAACACATAATGTAACACGTACACACGCGCACACGTTTTATTTCGAATATTGTATCAAAACTAATTATGTGTAATGTGTGCGTTTAGCCAGCAGAATGTCAGGCACTCATAAGCAAACTACGCTCTTGCTCGCATGCAGAGCTACTGGAAGAACTAAAGCAGATAGATGCGTGGACATTCGGAAAGTGCGAATTGTTTCATTGGATTGATGTCTTAGATCTCAGTGACAGTATTTTAGAAGAAGCTGCAGCAAAGAGTCCAGATAATCCATGGGAATTAGCATGTGATCTTCCTCAAAATCGAGAGGTTTGTTTAATAAGTTTTTATCTGTATTAGCGTCAATCGATTAAAATATGTATTACTTGTGAATATTACTTTTTGTAATGGTTTTACATTAAAACTCAGCTGATTAATTAAATAATTTATATATCATTAATTTGTTACACAGGCAAAAGAGCTGCTTCTCTGGGTTCTCCACTTTACAACGTTGTTAATTGAGCATTCATTCTCACGGCATTTGTACAACAGCATGGAACACTTGGTTACTTTACTATCAAGTTGTAACATGAATGTAGTCCTTGGTGTATTAAATCTTCTGTACATGTTTAGTAAACGCAGTAATTTTATTACACGTCTAAATAGTGACAAACGGCAAGCTTTGCTCAGCAGGCTTATTCACCTAGCAGAGGTCAGTAATTTTTATTTTATTTATATTTTAGCGATATAATTTAATTCTATTTATTAAGTAATAACTTATTACAGAGTTGGGGAGGAAAGGAAAACGGTTTTGGTTTGGCAGACTGCTGCAAGGAATTTCCAGATAAAGTAAGCATGCATATACAATTATTGTGCAACGATTTACGATATGGGGCAGTTTTATAAATGAATTTTTTTATTTTACAGCCATTTCCAGCGAGTGCTACAACGTTACACTTCGAATTTTATGCGGAAAATCCGACTGTAGCGGAGCCATCGGCAACTGGTACATCACTCACTAGTACAAAGAAAGTTGGTCAAATGAATCTTGTAACATATATACATATAGAAAATGTTGATAAACTCGGAAAAACCCCAGCACAGATTATGAATGATCTGTTGAAAGTTTATAACGTACCTCAGGAACGACAGGTAAGGATGTTTAATTTTTTCTTTACCTAAATGACACGATACACGGGGGATATTCTTTAACGCCTTTGAAATATGTTCTTAGATGGCTCTATTGACACACATAAGACTAGCGCATAGTTTTTCGGATTATCGAAGACGATTACAGTGCGTGCAAGCTCGACTTCAAGCATTATCCGTGCTTGTGTACAGCAACGCGCTGCAAGAAAATGCGCATAGTCTTCTCCATGCCGGACTTCTTGAGGAGCTGGTTGAATTGTTGGAATTATCACATCCTCATCTCGTTGAAATTCGTGCAGCAGCGTTGCGCACTCTTACAAGCATTATACATTTAGACCGGAATCCACACTTCCCTAAGTGAGTACGAATATCTTTTTCTTATCTCATACGGATTTTCGATAACGGATATGATATAATTATCTTAACTAATATGATTTCAGAAAACCAGGTTCGCGATTGAACATGATTATTGACGTCACTGGAGCTAGCTCGTATCACGGCTTTCTGCCCGTTTTGGTTCGTACTTGTATAACAACGTTAACCTCGCCGCAACCTGATGGACAACCATTTCCTCTTCCACTTGCGACAGCTTTGTTTAGCTTTTTGTATCATCTTGCGAGTTACGAGGCGGGTGGAGAGGCTCTCGTAAGTTGCGGCATGATGGAGAGTCTTTTGAAAGTCATCAATTGGCCAGGAAGTGAACTGGAGCACATAACGGTATTATTTATCAGAATGCACAATACAATGTCTTACTATTCGGTATTAATAATTAAAAGGAATCATGATTTATTGAACTTAGTTTTACATTTATTTGTAAAATAGAGTCAATCTTATTTTATCCCTTTTCTTTTACAGTTTGTAACAAGAGCAGTGCGTGTCATAGATTTAATAACAAACATAGACATGCAAGGTTTTCAAACACACAATGGCTTAGCAAGCTTCATCAATCGTTTAGACATGGAAGTTAACGTATGTAGGAAAGAACAATCATTTGAAATAGAGCCATTGCTCTATCAAGATGCTCCACAAACTTCGCGTGAAAGATCAGCAGAAAGGGAGGAAGCATCTTCCACATCGCGCCGCGAACACGAGACTTTCGATGAACGAGAGGAATCGTCTAATCCTATGGAAATATCAGAGGATGAAAATACGGTTGCTAAAGCAGATGAGAAGAACGAACAGCAGCCAGACTATTCTGCCGCTAAGACGGGCAAAACATGCTTACCACAACGAGCAGCGCTCCTAAAATCGATGTTGAATTTTCTTAAAAAGGCAATTCAGGACCCGGCTTTTTCTGATAGTATACGACACGTTATGGAAGGCACACTACCAACTTCTCTGAAGCATATTATAAGTAATTCAGAGTACTATGGTCCTTCGTTGTTCTTACTTGCTACTGACGTCGTGACTGTATACGTTTTCCAAGAACCGTCATTACTATCGTCTCTACAAGACAATGGTTTGACTGACGTTGTACTCCATGCTCTACTCATAAAAGAAGTGAGTGCAAATAATTTATGTTTTGTAGAACAGAAGAGTATTTTTTATGATACGATATTAAGAATGTTTTTATCAATTGTTATATCAGGTTCCTGCCACTAGAGAAGTATTGGGTTCTCTACCTAATGTGTTCAGCGCACTCTGTTTGAATCAACGCGGTCTTGAATCTTTTGTGAAGCGGCGACCATTCGAGCGCTTATTTAAAGTACTTCTTTCACCTGTTTATCTCTCGGCAATGCGGCGACGACGAAGCGCCGATCCATTAGGCGATACAGCTTCGAATTTAGGCAATGCCATGGATGAACTGATGAGACACCAACCAAGCTTAAAAGTTGACGCTATTGCGGCTATTATTAAGGTATTATTTACAAACTGTATTTTCAAATAACTAATTTTTTTTGTTATACATGTATTTTTCAGACACTTATTTTTTTTTCTACTTGCTAGTTACTCGAAGAATTGTGTGTATTGGGCTGTGATCCACGATACATATGCTGGCGTGCCGCTAGCAAATCTGAAAATTCACCATCAAACACGGCCTCTGGAAATCGTCAAACATCTGCTCAATCAGTCAGCGTCGGCATAGGAGATTCCGGTGGCGGTGGTGGAGGAGGTGGTGGCAGCAGTAGTGATGAAGAGGAAGAAGACGAAGAGGAAGCGAGCACGAGTTCGCATCCTCAACGAGAAGAGCAACCTAGTATGTCGCCTCCTCAGCCTGGACCGCCACCTCAACCAAGAGAAAAGACTCCCATTGCTTTAGTGGAATATATCCACAACGTTATGAAATTTGTGGATGCCATATTAAGTAACAATTCAACGGATGATCACTGCAGAGAATTTGTCGCTCAGAAGGGACTCGTTCCACTACTGTCGATTTTGGGTCTACCTAATTTACCTGTTGATTATCCTGTCGCACAAGCGGCGCAATCTGTAGCCTCAGTATGCAAAAGTATTTTGGTACGTTTGATTTTTATATAATTATTTTTTAACGATACATGTTTTTAATGTAATTGTACTACAAATGTAATTTGGTGTTTGCAGAATCTCGCACATGAACCATTGGTACTCAAAACCGGTTTGTCACAATTAAATGAAGTGCTAAATTTGTTGAAGCCACTTCACAGTAATATGGAATCACCTGGCGGTTCCGTTTTGTTACATGAACTTGCATCAGCTCCAAATTTGGAGACTGCATTTACGAGCGATACTGCTACGCCTTTATTACACGCCATGAATGCAGCTCATGGATACGTAGTGATGTTTGTTCATGTTTGTCGTACCAGTCAAAGTGATATTCGAAATCTTTCGATGAATCATTGGGGGTCCGAATTAGGCTTGACTGTGCTCAAGGGTTTATCGGAGCTTTATATGTCTCTCGTTTGGGAGAGTACATTGTTGCTCGCGTTATGTAGTGAGGATATTATCCCGGCCGGATGCGAATTTGGCAAAGAAGACATGGACAAGTTGATGCCACCCGAGTTAAAAACCGAGGGCGAACCTTCGTCCTCTTGGTCTGCTACTGTATCTTCGGATATGGGAAGTAACGGGATGACCACGGCCATGGAAGCTCTTAGCACAGATCCGCCGCCGGTGCCGATGGAGGTAGACGACAAACCAAGTGTAAGCACCGACAGGCCGAACAACTATCAACTGAAGTATATCAAACCGTTACTTGGCGCTTCTTCAAGACTCGGCAGAGCGCTCTCAGAATTATTTGGTCTACTCGTCAAGCTTTGCATGGGTTCTCCTGTAAGACAACGTAGAGGACAGCAAATGCCCCTGACGCCCACATTGCCCTCTCAGGCAGCGCGAAGTGTTGCCACCGCGTTGAATTGCTTATTGACGCGCGGCTTATCGTGGGATAAATTACCCCCGTCACCGATTCCCAAATTTAAGCTCACCTTCCTCATATGTTCAGTGGGATTCACCTCACCGATGCTCTTTGATGAGAAGAGGCATCCCTATCACCTGATGCTTCAAAAATTTGTCAAATTGAATGGCCAAAATGCATTTTTCTCTACCTTTCACTGGGCATTGTCAGGTGGAGGCCAATTTACATTACCCGAGGGACTGGAACATCCTAATCTACCCGACGGAACTGGCGAATTCCTGGACGCCTGGCTGATGCTACTGGAGAAAATGGTCAATCCCAAGGCCATCTTGGACTCTCCTCACGTAGTCTCGTCAAAATGTACGGGAATATATAAAGTATGCGAGACGTTTGATCCAATAAGGTACCTCATCGACATTCACAAAAAAGCCTTCGAAGCGGTGATGCTGATGTGGGGCAAAAAACCGCTCAAAAACTATGGAGCTCGCATGACAGAGTCTATTTTATCGATTTTACGACATATTCTGCGTGGCGAGAAGATCATCAAGGAACGCACCGAGAAAGAGGAGAGCGGGGACAGCGCGACAGCCAGCGGTAGCGGTGCGAGCGGCGTTGGCAGAACCGGCGGGTCTGATCGTAGAGACGAACCAGAGGCGGACGTGAATCCGGAATATCTGAGACAATTGATGGACATGGGCTTTAGTCGAGCGCACTGTATAGAAGCGTTACTGCACACGATGACCGTGGAACAGGCGACCGATTACCTCCTAACAAATCCTGCGACTCTACGTAGACCTGACGCACCAGTAAGCGACGCCAGCGGCCAAGGCTTGATCATGGACTTGGAATTGGCGGATGACGATCAGATAATGCACGCGATCGCGATGTCACTCGGTGACACGGACACGCGCAAGATTTCGGGCATCGAGGAGATACCCTCTCGCGAAACGACGATCACCGAGAGCATAGACGAGTTTACGCGTAGTGCGCTGGGGCAGTGTCTCAATCTGTTAGACCTCATGCCGGACACGGTATATAGGATTTGCGATCTGTTGGTGACGATCACGAAAAGAAACGGCGACGAATGGCGGGACGATACGTTACGGCAGTTGATACGCGAGGTCGGTCGTCTAGTGGACTATCTAATTGAGATCGCCGAGAGCCAGGACGAAAATGCCGGCGCCAGATTGGTGGAGTGCGAGGAGGCGAACAAGCTGTCTGGTCGCCTTTACCTCTACACTCTCTTCTTCGAGGGTTCCTTCCAGGAGATGAGAGTGCCGTGCGCTCTTATAGTAGAGGAATGCGCGATACTGGACAAACTTGTACGACTGCTGGTGGTGAGCGAGGCCCCGCTTACCGCGAACAAGAACAGAATCGCTAAAGACTGCAAGGATACCAGCGCCGTGTTGAGCATGAAAACACCAAAGTGGTTGGCGCCTTTGTTACTGCTCATCGATCGCCTGGAGAAGGTGGCCACTCTTACGCAACGAAAGCAAATAATGCACAAAATCACGACCAGAGCGTGGAAGTGGTTCGATTTAAGCACAGGCAAATGGACTCTCTATTCGCCTATGAATAATCGAATCATCAACGATGCGTATTGGGCGGGCGAATCCAGCGTGCGGATATCGTGCAGTCGGCGCCGATATCTCATCACCTTCTCTTGTATGACGCAAGTGAACGAGGACAGTGATAACAGGCGGCCCATAACAATGGGTTTCAAGCTGAACACGGATAAAGAGGACGGTGGCTCGGGTTCAGATTCGAATATGGATACTGACGAGAGCCCGGTAGGAGAAGAGAGACGAAATACGGTGGTGCAAGGATTGGATCCTAGTATAGCGCCGAGTATTGTACGGTAAGAGATACAAGACCAACATTAATGTGTGTAATATTTAACGTGAATAATATATTTATATAATTTAGACCTCGCGGAAAAAGGAGAAAATCATATCGTGCAATATTAATTTCTAGGATCCTGTATGATTAATGCTTCTTCTGCGGAAGCGTTTTAGTTTATCACTTTTCGTAATATTTTTTATGGCCATGCATTATTATACGAAATACTTTATGTGTAAAATTGAATTGACTAAGAACCAAATAAACCATCTCATAAATATTGTTTATATTACAGAGCGTGTGTAAAGTTTTTGGCAATCCCAGTCGATCGAGACGCATTACACGCTGTGTTGAAAGTGTGTTTACGGTTGACGAGAGATTATCGAAATGCGGAGGTGTTCGCGCGTGAGGGTGGTGTTAAGTTACTCCTTGAAATGACACAAATGTGCAGTTTTACCGGCTGCATCACCCTATGTACGTTACTGATACGACATACTCTTGAGGAACCGCGCACGCTTCGCCTTGCGATGGAGAAGGTATTTTATCTTTTCGATATTTCGCGTATATCGCGTACTAATCTATCCATATAACAATGAATTATTCGCTCGCTTTTGTTCCAGGTCATTCGTGCGCGCACGCAGAGCAACATACCTCCTGCATATAAAGAGATACTTTTCATGACACGACAAATCAGCAGCGCCGTTTGCCGCAATCCGGAAGTATACAAAGAAGTGTGCGAAAATATTCTAAGAGTTGACATAAGTTGCTTGAAAAGTGAGTTTCAATTAATCCGTGTGGTATTCTATATCCATTATATAATATAAAATAGCAATATTTTTAGTGATTTCGTTTACTAATTATATCTTTATCGTTTTGCAGAGGATGACGTTGACAATAGGCTAGTTGTCAAAGCCTTACCTCCTAGTCACTCTCCAGCATTACCGATGGTGGAAGAGGTATCCGTAGGTGTTATTCGTGATATGTTGAACGCGTTAATTAAGCCAATGCCAGTGTCGTCGGATGACGGATCGGCAACTCCAACAAGCCCCGAAAAGAAGACGCCACACGCGACAACTTCATCGATGGGTAACGCGTCATCGTCGACGTCGTCATCGCGGCGAGATATATTGAGAAATAATGCAACGACTACCAACGATCCCTTGGACGACGACGATCAAGTGTCGCAAATTATTCCTCTAAAGATTTACACCGACATCGGTAACAACAGCAAGGTAGAACCAGAAGAGGCGAAGAAGCCCATTCTGACGAAATCTGCGATATTGAAGATATTGGCAGAGGCTGTGAGATCTTACGGCGCTGTAGCTAGTCTTATCACCGAACATACGTACAGAGCTGGGCAAAGTGAGATGGTATCTGAAGACACGACAGCCTTAGCGTTCTTACTAGATAAACTTTTGCCGATGTCGCCGGAAAATTCGGGCGATCGAACATGCAGCAGCATGGCGAGAATGTTGATCGCTGCTATAGCCTCGTGCAATCACTCGCCAGATGTACAGACGACTTTGGTGACAGAAGTGAAGGCAGCCTTGACGAGGACGCTCGCGCTTCCGGAGAGTTCCGAGAAGCACGCGCAACTTCAGTTGCTAATCGGACTAATCTCTACCATGATCGACAGTTGTCCGCCAATGTCGCATACTCAGCTGAGGGCTTCTTTGAGGACTCACCAGTACAACAACGTCAATTACATCGTTAGAATAATGCTGAGAAAGGGTATAATTACCGATCTGGCAAAAATACCGCACAGTCTCGATTTGTCGAGCCCGAATATGGCCGGCACTATTAATGCCGCGTTAAAACCACTCGAAACTTTATCGCGCATTATCAATCAACCAATGCCGGGTGCGGTCAATAACAAATTTACGAAGCCGAAAAATAGGACAGTCCAAGAAGAACCGATTGGAGAACAGACAGGCACTACGACCTCCGAAGCTACGCATGCCGTGGGCGAGGAAGCGAACGAGGACGCGGAGAACACTGAGCACGATATCTCGGTGACAGCGGAAAGCTTGGAACCGACCTCGGAGAGCCAGGTACACGAGGAAGGAGATGAGGCCGCCCTCGAGGACATCATGGATCAACTTCTTGAAAGGTAACGAGATGCAAATTAAAGATTAATCAGATTTCGATGAACGTCATGCAATTCAAATCAAGTATAAAAGTAAATTCAATCTCTTTGTGTCTGATTAAGATGTGTCTACGCAGCAATGACATCAACATGGCAGATAAAAAAAATATCTTACTGAATATTACTGTATGAACAAAATTTAAAATGATATGCTCATATGTGGTACAGATATCGCATAGTGACAATGTCTCTCATTTAACAGATATTAGCAAAGTACTCTCCTTGCATGGATTGTATTTTATGCGATTTTATTTTGTGACACACGTAAAATTTAATCATACAATTCATCAATCGAACATGCATAAGACTTTTTTTTTATTTAAGCATGATATGTATTTTTTCCTGGCTGTTTATGTGTGTTTTTGTCTTTTGTTTATGTGTTGCACACGTTCGCGAATCTTTTTATTTATTTATTTAATAGTCCTTCAAGTTCATGAAAGCTACAGTACTTATAATCAAGTAGTGTACTGTTTTCCAGGGACGGCTCGGCCGTGGCGGAAGAGCCATCTTCTCGCCCGCACAGGCCAATGGATATTGATGATGAAAGTCTCGCAATGCGCGACGCGGAGGGCGATTTCGATCCAACTCGAGATACCACAGTAAGAGTAACGTCGCTTTTTTTCTCTCATGTAATTAGTACTTTCCGTTTTATTTTCTGAATCTACAATAAATTTTATTTTAGGAGGACTTAATGAGCTCCGACTCTGATTCCGATAGTAATCCGTCCGACGATAATGAGGACGAGGTGCAGGATGATGAGGACGAAGAGGAGGAAGAGGAAGATGATGGTAGATAATCCGACTTTATGCATGATAATGGCAACCGAGGTAGAAAGATCGTATATCTTATCCTCATTTACGTTGTTATTATAGGTGAAGAAAATGAGGAAGAGGAGGAAGAAGAGGAGGAAGGATCGTCCAATTATGAAGAGGATGGAATAGAATTTTACGAAGATGCTGGAGAGGGCGGCGTTTTTCGTATGTTTCCTTCTTCTGAGCGCGATGGTGGTAATGTTGTAATGATACAACACAACATTGAAAATCAGGACATCGCGAATACGTCAACGCCAGTTAATACGCGACCTAGTCTTCCATGGAATACCACATTCCCGTTACCATTAGGTCTGTTTGAAGAGCCCCCTGCAGGTTCTGAGAACAACGGTAAATAGGAGCGAAAATAGATAATTACAGTCGGAAATTCCCCTATTCTTGACTAATCGAGACCGAGCAACCTCTCTATTCTCGACTTCAGTTTCCCCTTCAATTTTCGTTTGTACTGCAAGAATAGGTTTCCAAATATAGAATGAGTTGTTAATCATGTCCATAAGTGTCCGTAATCTCAGTTCACGAAGGCTGAGCTGGTCGAGAACAGGGGTGTCGATATGAACGTTCGACTGTGTTTTTTTTTCTCTCCTTTTTTTCTTTTACCTTTCAATTAATTTCTTACATAATTGTAAGAGTATAATTGCAATAATTTTGATGCAGGCATCAGTACTCACCCACTGTTAATATCGCAAGGAAGTTTGGACACTGCAAGTACTAGAACGCAACGTGCTCTACGACATAGGCGGTATCAGTATCTCCAGTTATCCAACCCACGTAGTTCAAATCCACCTGTAATATTACAAAGGTATATGTTAGTAAAACATTGTGTTTCGCGACTATTAAAACAATAAACAGCCTAATTATTTAACATACATGATACAGACTTCTCGGCCCGGCTGCGCAGACCCTTCCCTTGTCCGCCAGTCAAGTTTTGGCATCGAGCTTTAGAGATACACGGGTCGTCGTAATGGATAACGGATTAGGTATATTCACTAATCAAGAGGAAGAGCAAATCGATTATGTCGTACGTATATTGTGTAATACGAAAACTTATTCAAATATATAAAAAAAAATTTGATTGTAATTTTCAAATTTTTAATGTTAGGATCAATCTGGGTATCTCTTTGGTCCAAGCCTTGCTGCAACTTTGAATAATATACCAACCGCATTACACTGGTGGATCGAAGAGAGTAAGCAGTTAGATGGAGATTCTCAACCGGATTGTTGCGTTGGTAAGAACGAAGGAATTTGTGTTAATTTTATTATGAATAGTACAATTTTATTAACAATTTTATTAATTTTATTAACTTTTTGTGTCGGAAAGGTGTTGTTCACAAGCTGATACCTGGGCTGGAAAAGCACAGGAACGCAGAACTCGCTGAGCGTAAGGAGAAACGTAAAAAACAACATGGCTCCGAGAAGGAAAGCGAAAAGGATAGTAAAGAAGAAAAAGAACGTTCAAATAATGCGGAATGTAAGTACATTCTCGTATATTTTCCCCTGTATACAAAAATTTTACATATTAAAATAATATATTTAAATGTGAATACGATTATTCAAACTGCATCTAACATTTTAGCCGCATTGCCCAGTTTGACACTTGATGAGCAGCGACCATCTGCATCAACTTCTCAAGGAACTGACGTCACTCTTGTAGCCGGAGAAGAAACTGCGGTAGAAACTGCAAGACAGGAGCGTACTCCGGAGGAGGACATAATTGGTACAGCTGCAATACGAAAATTTTTTTATATTTACTTTTAATGAATATTTTATATGCGTGTCTCTATGTATTTTTTACATACTAGATGTAACAGGTGAAATGGAAGTGACGGTTCAAGAGGACGAGGAGCGACCACCTCCACCACCGCCGGAGGAGCAGTCAACGTCCGATAGTCGGGATCCACGTACGGCAAATCGGAATCCCACATTAGAGTTGGCTGAAAGTATCGTCGACTCTGTACTTGGACCGTGCACATCTGAAGCAACGATTAGACTAAGTAATATACCTATTGTTTTTTAAATTAAAATCCTCCGTTTAAAACGCTATTATATATAAAAAAAATCTCTCATTGTATTTGTATTATGTTAATCGTTCTTATCATGAATCGGACGCGAGTGATTACTTCAAAAATCGAAATTGGAATCTTTTGCTCAGACTCGTTGATTATCCTTACCGTTAAGTTATTCAGATTCTGTGTACTAATATCCTTTCGTCATTAGACCTACATGTGTCTAATGACACGCCTACACATCTTGCTCCGATAGGACAGCCTGGACGAAGTAGTTCAGAAACGGCGAATGTCGCCGAATCAACATCTAATCGCACCTCCGCTGCGCCATTAGTAGTAGATTTTGGTCAAGAAACTAGCGAGGATCTGTCGAGGGAGAGTAGTGATTCGGCTGATTGGATTCGCAGACTCTTGACGGATGATACTCAGTGTCGAACGAGCGACATTGACTTACGGCGTGTGGAACGAAAGTAAGTACCGCGCATAAGTACATGTGAATATAGATTACAGCGGTATTAACATGAATGTCATTGCAGCGCCAACGTCGTTAATCAAGATCCGACGTCTTCAATCACGACCGAGACCACCACCACCGCGGCAGGGACCTCAGAACAACAACCGTCACAGCAACCGTCGCAACAGCAGCCACAACAGCAATCCAGCAATCAGGAACAACAATTGCCGGATGGTGTAGACCCTTCATTCCTGGCTGCGCTGCCTGAGGATATGCGCGACGAAGTCATTGCCGAGCAGCTCAGGTAAATTGATGATCTTGCTTCAATGTTTATACATGTATGTTAATAGGGTAACAATATGTAAATAATAAATAACGTGTTGATAGACTGCAACGTATGAGGCAGCGCGCACAGGCTTCTGTAGTCGAGGAGATTAGCGGACCGGTTGAGGTAAATCCTGAATTCCTGGCTGCTTTACCTCCGGCGATACAGGAGGAAGTCTTGGCGCAACAACGCATGGAGCAGCAACGACACGCGGCCGCCTCGGCGAACCCGGAGGATCCCGTGGATGCCGCCGCTTTCTTCCAAAATCTACAACCTTCCCTTCGGCAAGCTGTTAGTATATATTCTCGAATGAATTTACTGTTTTTCTCGATAGTGATGTCTCATCATTACTACTTACGAAACTGACATTTATTTCTGTAGATCCTAACTGACATGGAAGAGTCCCAAATATCCGTCCTTCCACCGGATTTAGCTCAAGAAGCTCAAAACTTGAGGAGAGAGTGGGAAGCACGTAATCGACACATGATGCAAGAAAGATTTCTCAACCATGTTAGTCAAAGCAATACTGCTCTCTCGAGCATATTAAGAAATTCCGGGAGAGGTAAGTTTCTGTTACAGTTAATATTGCGCATAAATATTAGCATTAACACGAATAAAAAGATAGAGTGTAAAAATATACAATGAATATATGGAGGGGTTAAAGCCATAGTGGTGTAAGTCAATTTTTTTGACCACTTTTTTTTCTTCTTTTTTCAACATATCTGCATGTGTAGACTGCATCTATGAACTTAACTCGATAGGTTAAAAAAAGTGACTTACACCACTATGGCTTTAACCCCTCCATATGTAATTAGATGAGTTGCTTTTATAAACAAAAATCGCAATATATTTGTAGCTCGTGGAGGCGGGACACGATATGCCATTCACGCAGTACCACAAAGATCTCAGTGGAATACCTGGAATACTCGCGGCGATACGAATATGGCTCATCAGAGCGCCGGCTTACGATTAAGAGGCCGGCAATTACTTGATCATGAATCGATGGCGTGCCTGCTGGTGTTATTATTTGTCGACGAGCCAAAAATTAACACGCTCAGGCTTCACCGAGTTATCAGAAATCTTTGCTATCACGGTAGCACAAGGGAGTGGATAGTAAAAGCATTATTGAGCATCATGGAAAGAAGTAACGATGAAAATAAGGATATCATGGCAGATTTTAGTGGGAAATTTAAGAGAAAGGGATTATTAAATGCTCCCATGGATTTATGGTAAGATCTTTCCCACTTGAGAATTGATTCTAAACAGAACGCGATATATTCATCATAATGATAATGTTTGATAATGTTAATGTTTGAATTTATTTCAGTTCTCCAAAGATTTTTGACCAAAGAAATAACACGCAATCATGGCTAAATATTAGTATCGACGCTGCACTCGGATGTAGAGCAAATGTATTTCATATAATACGCCATGCCGGTAAAAAATCTGAAAGGCAAGGTAATATTATTGCAATTCATCCACAGGCAGCACCTACCGTTTGCAGGTCAGTGTATTAATTTTAAGATATTTTAAGATTGAAATAAAAGAAGCTATTTTGAAAGCTTATTATTAAAAGTCTATTTCTCCTTTATTAGATTTTTAAAACATTTTGGCTCTTTATTTACAGACATACTTTAGAACTGTTGATATCACTGGCTAAGAGTTTCCCTGGATATTTTGTGCCAATCAAATCTAAGGATTTAGACGATAAAGATAGTGGTAAGGAAAAGGATGTGAGTGGCAGCAAAGAGGAAGGTGGAGCGAAAAATAAATCTGCGTCTAAAGTAGGAAGGAGTGATCTTCCAGACTTTTGGGATTTGCTTCTAAAATTGGATTCGTGCGCGTCTAAAAAAGGAAAATCGGTTGCGAGGACTCATTCGAATACGAATTTGGGCAGTGAGCCGGAACATGGCACAACGACGTTTGAAGCTTCCGCATTCGGCCAACTTATCTCGATGCTCAATTGGTCTGTGATCAAACGAAGCAGTCAGTTGACAGATAAATTGCTGCGACTCCTGTCTTTGATCTCCATCGGCTTGACGGAAGTAAATCCCTTTCGGCGGCAAGAAGGTGCTGCAAAGAACAAGAAGACGGAACTCAATAAGGATCAAAGCGTCGCCGCACCAGAAGGACACCTCAAGTTGGCCGTGCAGGTTTTGACTAGTAAAAGTTGTTCCGAGGATGGACTTGAGGATGCAACTGCGCTATTACTTAACTTATCTCATTGCCCTGATCCCACTAGACAATTGGTATGTACTCAGATTAATGTAAATGGCGTTAATGTATTAATAATAATATGAAAATGTTAATATCTTTTTCCTTCCACTTACGTCTTTCTCTAGATATTAAAATTACTCCTGGAAGGTGCAATGGAATTGGCAAATATGGTATGCGAACATATCAATGATTTGATGATGGAATTAAAAGTTCTAAATCGTGAATTAAGTCGAAGAAATTCCTTGGAGGACCAACCATCGACCAGTAGTGGAAATGGACGAGGAATTTTATTAGATAGGTAAAAATATACTTATAACACGCAATTAAATATCAATACACTTCGCGTTTTCGAGAGACAAGATATTTAGTTATGAAAAGTTTTCTTTTCAGATTTACTAATGAAAATGTAGTCGTCACAGCACCGAGTAAAGTCAAAGCCGGAAGTGACCTTCAATTACCATCGATGGCTGCTCTTGTCAGTAAAACTTCTAGTCAGGCATTCTTTTTGAGAATACTTAAAGTTATTGTGCAAATAAGGGAAGCTGTCCGCTTAGCAAACACCAAGAAAACAAGTATGCATATGACGTTATTATAATTTTATCTTGCGATAAATTTTGATGTTTCATTATTTATGTTAAATTTTCAATATTTACAAATTAAAAATTCTTTTTCAAGCTAATCAAACAACAGAGACAGCCATGGATACAGGCACAACAAGCAATGCGTCAGAGACAGGTACTTTTATACTTCTGACTTTCTTATTTCTATAATTCGTCCTTAACATTTATATTGAAAATAATATATTTTGTTATAGCTGCCGACAACAATGCGGACACCGACGTTCCTATGGATACAACGCAAGCAAATACTTTGATTCTTGATAATACAAAGACATCCTCTTCTCGCAATGGTAAGTTAGGCATATTAATGATTATTGTTTCTATAGTATTTATATCTGTTTTTTCCTGTTTTTTTTTTTAGATGAAGAGAAAACTACACTTCCATTGCTGAGTGAGAGTTTAGTATTAGATAACTTATGGGAAACCCTTAGCGCTTGCTTACTCGAATTAGAATACACTCCTGATCATCATGCCGTCCTTGTTTTACAGGTAAAGGATTTGAATTTATTATCTTAGAAGACTGTTATAGAAGAATGTTGTTACTGAATTATTATATTGTTATTAATCATTACCATCATTTGCGGTATAAACATATATACATATACATTTAACATTGCAGCCAGCGGTAGAAGCGTTCTTCTTGGTGCACTCGTCTTCAAGTACGTCTCGAGATCGAGACAGTCGTCTTAACGCGACTAGCGAGAATCGAGAAGTGGTACCAGACTTAGCACCAGTCTCTCCGATATATTCGGACAATGAAGGTACTTCTCAATCGGAAGCTCCCGCCAATGCTTCCTGGGATATCACACCAACCCCGCAGAAAACATTGCCACCGGATCAATTGAAGTTCCTCAAATTTGCCGGTACGTATAATACTAACGATGAATAAAAGCCATAGTTGCTATTGTCAATTTAACGTAATATGTATCTTATTTGTACAGAAACGCACAGAACTGTGCTCAACCAAATTCTACGACAAACGACTACACACTTAGCAGACGGACCATTTTCTGTACTGGTGGATCACACAAGAGTGTTAGACTTCGACGTGAAGAGACGTTACTTCAGAACGGAATTAGAACGAATGGACGAAGGTATACGTAGGGAAGAATTGGCAGTCCACGTTCGTAGGAGTCACGTTTTCGAAGATTCATTTAGGGAGCTTCATCGAAGAAATGCCGATGAATGGAAAAATCGCTTTTACATCGTCTTCGAAGGTACAGATTTCTAATATTTATCCTGATAAGCTTGCATAAACTTCATAAATCTCGATACTAAGATCTATTTTTTTAATTCTAAAAGGCGAGGAAGGACAAGACGCGGGAGGATTGTTGCGGGAGTGGTATGTCATTATCTCGAGAGAGATCTTCAACCCGATGTACGCCCTGTTTACTGTCAGTCCTGGCGATCGAGTAACATACATGATAAATTCATCTTCGCATTGTAATCCTAATCATTTATGTTACTATAAATTTGTGGGTCGAGTAATTGGTAAGTATTTGATTTATTTTTCAACGAAGACATATCAGATGCAAAAGACGTTTTTACTATATGTTCTGATACACGTTATTTCTTTGCAGCTAAGGCTATTTATGACAACAAATTGTTAGAGTGCTACTTCACGCGTAGTTTCTACAAACATATACTTGGCATACTCGTGAAACATACCGATATGGAAAGCGAAGATTATAGTTTTTACAAAGGACTTGTTTATCTTACGGAACATACTATTTCTGATTTGGGCTATGAATTAACGTTCTCCACAGAGGTAAGAATAATTATTTCAGTGTAATTTTTGGCTTTATATTTTGGTTATTAAACATATACGTTGCTTATAGGTGAACGAATTTGGCGTCAATGACGTTCGAGATTTAATACCAAATGGACGTAATATAGTTGTTACAGAAGAGACCAAACTTGAATATATTAGGCTCGTATGTCAAATGAAGATGACTGGAGCAATTCGTAAACAGTAAGTGAATTTAAAGTTTCAAAATCGAGAATAGAAGAATATTATTTGCTTGCTTTAACTACTTGTTTAATTACTCTTTCTTATTTGTATATTTTAAATCCTCTACAGGTTAAACGCATTCTTGGAAGGCTTTTATGATATTATACCTAAACGACTGATCTCCATATTTAATGAACAAGAACTTGAATTATTAATCAGCGGCTTGCCTAATGTAGATATCGAAGACCTTAAAGCGAATACAGAGTATCATAAATACACCGCTACATCTTTACAGGTATATTTCGATATTTTGTACTTTATCTTATATTTGAAAGAATTGTATTATTTCATGTTTTGTCGTTTTTTTTTCCCCAAACAGATTCAGTGGTTCTGGCGTGCTTTACGAGGTTTTGATCAAGCAGATCGTGCGAAGTTCTTACAATTCGTTACTGGTACGTCCAAAGTGCCGCTACAAGGTTTCGCCGCGTTAGAAGGCATGAACGGCGTGCAAAAGTTCCAAATTCACAGAGAGGACAGGTCAACAGACAGACTTCCATCTGCCCATACTTGGTAATTATATGAAAAGAGATTTTTTTTTACATTTTCTTCGCAAACATGCGTACAAGCTAAAGTTCGATCGACAAAATAACGCGAAATTACGCTAAAACTGTATTCCCTTATTGCAGTTTCAATCAACTGGATCTGCCAGTGTATGAGACATATGATAAACTACGTACAAATCTACTCAAGGCGATTCACGAATGCAGCGAAGGATTTGGCTTTGCATAAGTTTGCCGGAACGCCATTGTCGTAATATTGTAGCAGTTTATCGTACATGTATTGTCCTGCCTGTTCAGAGTAAACGTTACGAGAACTCGATCCTGTATAATTACACGTTCATGCGTTCATGTGTCCAATCGGTGACGTTCTGATGACACGCTTGGTCTTCATTCAAGATCTAATTGAAAACTCGTTTAATTCGATATATACATATAGATGCACGAATATGTATATACATATAATTAATGCTGATGTAATTACGTGAGAATAATTGTCAATGATACCCGAAGCTAGGGTTTATTTTGTTGAAGATCTTGGAAGAAGATGCTGAGCTTAACGATAATTCCCAACAAGGAATGATAAGGAGAGATTAGTTCGGTTTTATGATAAGGATAAGCTAAAAATAAGATTCACACATAATTGTAATAGTTAGATACATTAGTTTGTCATAAGAAATAATATAGGATGAAAAAGAAATGTAATATACTGCACTTTGAAGTCAGCGATATGTTTTAACCGGTTCGATAGTTTGAATAGAGAATACAGCGGTGGTAACGGTAGCCTGGTTCTTTACCAGAAAAGAAGCAGCAAAAGTATAAGTGGACGAGTGTTTGTGCGAATGAAAGAGAGAGAAAGTGATAAACGTGTGAGTGAATGAGAGCGAGAGAGAGAAAGGGAGAAAACGAGAGAGAGAGAATTTAATCGAAAGATAACTGAGCCTAATTAAAAGATTTCACAATACGAATGCTGTCCTTCCCTAAAAACTGTATGGTTGTACACACTATTAGTATTAATAATTATAACTAATTCTTAATTAATAGTAATGATCATTAAATATCATTTTAATATTAATCATTCGAAATGTGATGTTAAACAAGTGTAATTTCTTTTTCTTGAGATCTAACGAAATAAAGTTTACAGTTGAACAGCCGTTACTTCATGAACACATCGAACAGAACAATATTAGCGGAACATTGCACAGGCACCGTTATTAGTTAGTTAGTTTCGAAACTCCTTACGAAATTGTTAGGGAATTATTGATTAGGGATCGCAGAATAAAGTAAATGTTGTATTTCTTATATATAAAAAAAAGTTGCATTCTTTTGTTATTGCACAGAGTCCTTAATTGCTAACTTCCGAGTTTCCTGAGTAGACAAGTATCGATAATGCTGCGTAATATTACAATTTTTAGTCTCCCTTTAAAAGATAGCTTAACTTTATGTATTACCGAATAAATTATTGTTCGATTAACTACATGAGAATTAATGTATGTAACATGAAAATATATATTTCATATTTACAAAGTTGTATAAGTGTAATAATCCATATTAGCAATCAGAGGACTGATTTTCGTGTTCAGGAGATAATTCGTTACATAACACTGCACATAACAATTTTTGTAAGTACGTCGAAATTTTCACAAGCAATATGCCATTGCATTGTACGTCCGGAATGTTATCACTGGCTGCAAAGGCCCATCCATAAGTGGAAGCAACAAGCGTCGACGAAACCTTCGACTAGGGCATAGACGTCTTCCATGTTAATCGGCACGTTAATCTCTGTGGACTTCCGATAAACGGCGCATAAATCCTAAAACAAATGTTAATTTTAATTTTTTTGTGACGACTTTTCGTTTTACATTTCAAATCTCGCATTCGCGTTCTACTCACTCCTCTCGATGTGTGCATATCGATGGTCAACATCATGAACGCTTGAAGGAGAGTCGGATGCAGTATGAGATGATGAGTGATATTCCCGTCAGAGGTAATAAATTGCTTGTGGTGCTCTTGATATTTACTTTGCAACACCTTGGACAATGCTTGATACCACGAAACTGGCTGATTAACAAGCGGACCAAGTCTAGGGTCCAGGTTCACAAGGGGTTCGATGTGGGCTAACGAGCAGAGCTCCCTGAACTCGGTGTACGTCATCGAGGTCTTGTTCTCCAATAATTTGTCCCAAAGTAAATGCGTCCGGCACTGCAATGCGCCGCGCTCCACCATGTTCGTTATGTGCTGACGCGCAGCTTTCGCCTGGGCCATAATCATCTGTTGCATGAGCTGTTCGTGCGACGAGTAGTAGCCCAGATAATTCACCGATTCCTGGCGAATTTGCACTAAATGCGGCGACGATGACGACGACGCGTTTGAGACTGCACTTGGGATGTTGGAGTTTTGCGTTAGGGGGGAGTTTGGAACTGGTGGAGGCGTTGGCGCCGAACTGTTTTGAACATTATAGCTCGCTGTTTTAACATCGGCATCTTTAGCAGTCACATCGCACGAGAAATCGAGACTCTTCTCCTGCTGATCGGTACTTGATATCTCCGTCCTGAAATTGTCTCTCACAAACGACGGTGTAGGCGAGACGGAACTGGATTCCACCGGGCTCTCCGTATACGAGCTGTTGGCGGGCTTTCCAACGCTGTACACGGTCCTAAATTTGCCTAGTTTGTTGTTCTCTACTTCCCTTTTTGGATATAATTCCCTCTTGCTTGTCAACATCAGATAATATTTCAAAGTGATTTCAGTCCTCTCGATTTGCGGTGACTGTTCCATGCGCGACACGATTAGCGCTACGTCGAAGTCGTCCGTGCACTTTGTATCGTGAGCGTCGCAATAACTGACTGAGGGAGTACTTTGCAATTTAATTAAGACATATTCATTATCATGAGATTCCTGGAGCTCGCCGGACATCACGAACACACGCATGCCGTACACTTTCTCGTGTGAAAGCAAATAGGAGTACAACGTACGTGCAGGTATCGCTATATCGCGTATTGTTATCATGTCTGAAACAACAATGTCAAATGTACACCATATTATGAAATAAATGAACGCGATCCGAACCACCGAGATGTGTTCTTGAAGCTTACCGCTGTATATTAGATTTCTGGCATAATTCGGCGCCTTGCTGTAATATTTGATGAAGTCATCCATAAAGTGAGTGAGGTGGTAACCTTGTTGCAAAGACCACAATCCAGTTCCAGCGATGTAAGAGTGAATACAACGCAAGTGAAAATCATACGTGAACGAATGCAGATGCATGTTGATTTGAATCTTGTCGCAAACATCCACGAAGCTTAGTACAAACTGCAACAAATCCATTCGTAAACTCTCCCATACATATATACGCATGCAAATGCAATTCGAATTTATCTTACTTGGTTCATCATACCGCTACTCGTCTTCGTCTGCAAGCGATTGCATTCAATAATATGTAACTTTACGCAGAAGAACGGCTGTGACAGGTGAACTTCGAACAACAAAATACCGCCTAGCATGGACTTCTTGAGATAGTAATACTGCTGCTGCGCGTGCTCCTCGTCCCTATAAAAAAAAAACGCAATGCACATATAGAAATACGAATGTTTACTACATCAAAATCTAATAATGCAGAATTCGAGCAAACGTTTTATGTGGTGACTCCACTTGGATTGGATTGAAGCCCAGAATCTGTAGATACTGTTTATATTCGGACAGCATTGACTTGCAGAGCTCTTGATGCCATTTTATCATAATCGCGTTCGTCGCTTCCTGTTTCGACTGCGCTGCTTGAGACGATTCATGCACGTTGCCGTTCAAGCCGAAGTGAGACGGCTGCGGCGGTGTCAATGAATGATCCCTCGTAGCGGCAGACTGCAAACGCCAGGCCGGTAAAAAGAGTAGGGGTGTGTGGCAGAAGTGTATCAAACGAGAATGTTGCTTGAATGTGTTCAAAGCATTCAGCGATATCGGTATGTTGGACGTGCGGCTCTGCCACATTGCATACAACTTCTCCAGATCCTCTACAAAGATACATTCACGTTACGTTACAGTAATCATTGCGTTACACGCAAGTTTGGTGATCAACGTTACCTTTGATCCTCTTTTCTCGATGCCGTAGATCCTGCAAGTCGTAGGCAGCCTTTACGATCGCATCCGTCGTGTTATGAGGATGCGGAGCGCTCGGTTTCGCATCGCGCATTGCCTGCCCGACCACTTGAAGCCACGAAAACGCGTTGTTCTTCATCGACGGCGCTCGGTTGCTCGATCGCGTCCAGTCTTTATCTTGATTTGAATGGCCAGGAAATTTCGCTAGACTTTCCATATCGTTGATTTGGTAATATTGAGAACCGTGCTCTCTCTGCTGAGGTTCCCGAGTGAGCTTGTGATGAAATATACCCAACTTTTGCATAATTATGCTGGTAAATAGACTCGATCTAGAGGAAAGCCATGTACCTAAACTTGTCGTTTGTTTGATCAATTTTTCGGATTTTTCCTTGGACCAGTTATACATATAAATGATTATCTAAAAATATAATATAAAATTTAAATATTCAATATGATTCGTGAATGTTTTATAACTATGTGCTATATAATGAACACTAACGTTGTCACTTAGTATTTCAGCTAACAATATCCTTTGTCTAGGCACAAAATTCGATTCTGATATCAGGGGATTAAATTTTTGCAATTGTTTTTGATCTGCAACATCAAATGTAAAAGAATTAATAATGAGATAGATATGTGAGACTTAAATTAACGATTTGTTAAACTTAACTGACCCTTAGGAGCAAGCAGTTCCGGATCTATTTCTTTACTCAAAGATGCCTTCCATTGATGAAAGTTTCTTGCGACTAAAATGCACTTGATGTAAGTAGTTTGCTCATCTTTATTAAACTCGTGCGGCACGTACACGGGTGAACTTGCGCTTTCTTGATCCGTATTTTCCGCTAACGATTGATCGGAACTGTTCCGGATGCTGTCAGACCACTTAGGTGCAGATCCAGCTTTATGCGAAACAACAAATTGATTTAGGAACGGTTGTCGATCTTGCAAAACGAAAACTTTACTGGACGTGTCTGGATCTTGACTACGTATGAGATTCTGCAATTCTCTCACGATCACGGGAATCGCATGTCTGTGGTGAATGATCACTTCGTGCTTTTTCACGGCAGGGACACCCATTTCTAGTGCAAACTGAAACCAGCGTGCCAGTGTAGTATGATAAATCTCATTCAATTTTCCTTTCTCGTCGAGCTCGTACTGATTGATCGTTAAATTGTCGGAAACTTGTGACGTCTTTACAGGTGTTTGGACTTCTTTGTTTTCCGTTGCAGTTTCTCCAACCGCTGAAGGATTAATAGCATGCTCCGTCAAAGGAGTCGCTAGAAGATTATATTCCGTGACTAAGTCCCAAGTACCATGTTTCACCGCGGATGACAATTTCAGAATTAAGGATTCCAAATTGACTCTGCCTTGCTTCCAGATTCGAAATTCGATCAACATCTGCGCGTTTGGTTTAGAATCACTTTTATGGTCGTAAACGTTGGTTGATACGATGCTCTCGAAATTCTCGACCCTTAACAACTTAGGAAAGCTCGACTCGTTCGAACCATTCGGATACGCTGGGGGTTCTCCTTTGCCATCGGTGATCGCTAACGCGATACAAGCTATACCTTTGCTACCACTCGAGTGACTCTGGTTGTATAAGAAAATATCGGATTCGGATACTCTCTTTCTAGTACCATCTAACGGAGTGTAATCCTGAAAATGATAGTGAGCTCCGAGATCCGTATATTTTGGCATATACAAGAATTGTAATATATTTTGCCTCAAGTAATATCCTAAGGCATCCATATACCGTAAGCAGTGTGATTGCACCGATAGTTGCACTATACACTCGGGAGACTTGTATGGTTTTTGTATGAAGTGCACGTCCGCCGGTGTCAGCTTGCACATTGGATTACGTGCCAACATCACAGATAGTACTTCCAGTACCGCGTCATCGAGACGATTTTGCAATACTTGCACTAAATCTCGTTTGACTTCCGGACCAGCTTCCGATATCCCATGTACCATCAGGATAATCGAATCGCCAGTTCTATTCAAGATATCAGATTCTTTTTCGCCAAACGAGCGAACTCTAGGTCTTGTGTCGTTCGCTAGTGCATGATCGTTCACCAGGCCGGTGCTCTTAGCCTGCGATAAGGATGCTACGCTGTTGCTCCGCGAGACAACTAATTTCTCATCGCTCTCGGACAATTTATTCTGCAAAGGTTTAATATCGTTCGTCTGCTCGTGAAGCCGCAGGTAAAATACATTCTCGTTATTCTCTTGGTATACGAACATATTATTTCGATTATTAACTGAGAGTCTGTTAAGTACGCCGTGCAACGCTTTGATCCCTCTCGATAACCCGGATCTTCCAGGCCCGGTCTTTAAGCGGGGATGTAAATTAAAGGGTTCTTCCCAAATGACAGGGCATCTGAACATGCCTGGTGTAACATTTGAAGTTGAAGAATTGTGATTCTGGAAAAGATTTCCCAATTCACTGCCAGTTTCTCTCCAAGCATTATAATCTTCAGTGGATTCTGGTTCCAACAGTCGATCGCATATGCGAGTATCGTGAAGATTTTGTAAAAGTAAATATTGATTCACTCGCCGGCATATAGCTTTGATTTGAACAAGCAGCATTTTCTGTATTTGCGAATAACTATCCACTTCTGGTGAAGAAAGTTCCAAAAATCTATATAATAAAATCGTGATGTTACAAATTTTTTTCTTGCTTATTACACGTATGCAGCTGTTACTGCACGAATAAAGCAACAAACTTTTTATTTACCAACCTGCAGTGAAAATAGACATTAACATGACTACTTTCAACACTCATAATTAGCCAGAAATTGGGTAAACTATCTCTGCGTTTATCAAGTTCTATCAACCACTGATAATCATCCTCGCAATTACTGCTATCGCCTTCATATCCGTCATCCGTCCCGTGTTTCCCTTCAACTATACTTGATATCTCAGAATAATAACCTGGAGCATCTCCAGAATCTTGCCCGTTTATTTGAATTGTAGTAGCAGGGATTTCTTCTTGCTCCACATTTTCAATGCTTACGTCTGTAATTAAATTTTAATAAATAAAAATCTCTAGAAAGATGAATTGTTTTAAATATTTAGTATAATTTTAGTATAATTTCGAAATATCTAGTATAATTTTTTAAGGGATGGTATATTGTTAATATCTTCTTAAAAAAGACATACTTTGTATTATAATTGTTCAATAAATTGCAAATAATATAAGATTATTTACCATCCTTTAATGGCTGTTCTTCTACGTCTATGTGTAATGTGTCTGCTTCTATATCAGATACTATTATTTCCGGTTTCTTAACGAAGTAAAACAAATCGGCTTCTTGGCAAATGCAGTACTTGTCAATTTCAAGATTTTTTAATTCCTTCAAAAATTTGGGCGAGCTGCTTTCAGATGGGAAAACAAAATGTAAAGGTACTTTATCCATCGAGCAACTGGATCTGTCGGTGGATTCCGATACGTGCTGTGCTATAAACTTTAATGTGTCAGCATTCGGTGAAGGATGATCCAGAAGTGCCGTCGCAGTTTCGTCTCGTAATAGCCACTCAATCTCATCCCTTAAGCTGATTACCGCATGATGCTGAGGCAGTTGCGGCATTCTTTCCTGCATCGATTCAGTCTTCGCATTTGCACCCGGACTGCTACCGCTCGGCATGCTACCGAACGTCGAAGCGCTGCAGTAAGACGTCGTCCTCAATGCAGGATAACGTTCTAATGACACTTCCAACACTTCTTTCGGAAGGTTCAAACATATGATATCCAAAGTAACTTTCAGATCCTCCAAACTTAATTCAGCAAGATTTCTTTCCTTGCCGTCATTAATCCTTTGGACAATCTCGGTAAAGCAAGTAGGCATCAATTTAACAGGTATACTGGAAAGCTCGGAACGGAAACGAATCGAACAGCTCAAATGTAAGAAGAGCGGCTGATCTTTCATGTTCCACGTGTTTTCCTCATCAAAATCGCTGATAAGCGAATCCTTGGAGTTGGAATGGGACAGCTTCTCGTTGTTATGAAGATTTGTGACCGGCCATGTAATATTGACAGCTTGACTTACTGGCAAGCAATAATATATAAATGTATTTAATAGGTATTATATATTATATAACATAATGAAAATTTCTATCTTTGGAATATATAATGGAATATATTTTATCTACCTTGGTTAGGAGAATCTGTTTTCGAAGCCGGCATTTCAGAGTGACATGTGAATTCATCTAACTCGTCATCGCTATCTGTTCTTTGTGATACCACTTCCTAAAAATAACACGATCTTTGTAAAATAACGAATTATCATTATTATAATAATACAAAGTATACACAAAGATGCGAACCATCTTTTCTGACATCCACGATGGTAAACAGTAATAAAATTCTGGATGCGCAGGTACAGGCCTAAATGCGACTGCCATAATCCTTTTAAATTTATTTTTTATCAAACTATGTAATGGTTTAACATCGTTGCACGCGGAGATTTTTAATTGATTCAGTAGATCGCCTTCTGCCAACATGCTCAAATGTCTGCACACCGATCGTAAGTAATTTGTAATATTAATCTCGATCAGATTTTCTTCGCATTGTGCCACAGCAGCCTCCATATCTTCGTAGCTTAATGACTGTTGCAGTGCAAGTGACTTATAAACCGCGACCACGTAGCAATGGCAATGTGCTAAGCTCAACAACTTGCAATGCTCCATCAAACTTCGTTGATCTACCACAAAAAAAAATCAATCTTGTTAAAAACATTTAATTGCTAACATCAATTTTAATAGCGTAGTAAGGAAATGTCAATAATTATTCTTCAAAATATTAATTTTTTTACATCATTAACGTTATATCTCAAAAATACGTATTTGCCTACCGCTAGAAATATTGTCAGAATCTTCGCTCTTTGGTTCTGGAGATGAAGGCTTTGTGTTACTTTCCGATTTGAGACTGATGAAATCTTCGGAAATTTGCTCTCCAATCTTAAAGGTATGATCCTGATAGATATCTTTATTCTGAGGTGTTTGCAATTGACCGACCAGCGCATCAATTAATAATGCTAGCGAACAATCATACACGTATACAGGTATAACAAGGCTGCCCTCATTGTCAACATTATCAAAATTATGGTCTACATTAGCTTTTGATGTGCTATTTGCAGTGGTAGATTGACTAGAAATTTTTGACTCTCTGCGTTCCAATGTCACAAAGTCAGGTACATTCTCTGCACACGTTGTTGGAGACGATACCTTTTCGTTCATATCGAGATCGAAAATATCAGAATCGCAATTCTTCTCGGAATTGTTACTTGTGCAGTTATCACCTGTGTACATTATCAAGCGGACATCTTTTTCAGTTGCTGGTAATATTGTGATAATGACATGTGTCGTGCTAATTCCTTTGACAAAACACTTCCACCTCGGATAAATGTCTGACGCGTCATCTCTACAATTTTTCTCTAAAATAAACGTTATACAATATAGAATCATTTAAAAAAGCTGTGGAATATTATATCTTCGTAAAAAAATACAAAGAAATGCAAATAATAACGTGAAGTATTTATTAATTTCGTAGTATGATAATTAAAGAGTCAAATATATATATATATAGTACCTTTTTGTATAAAGAAAGGTAACGGTGGAATATTCTCGCGTGGTCTGTTAAGAAGCATTTTAGTGAACCTTTGTGATTCTGCTGACGTAAGCAGTAGCTCTTTATTGTGCAATTGTTTCATATGTTCCAGGAAGTTTCCCATAAAAATTCTATTTGCACTATCCCTATCTTCATCGATATGTACAGAATCTAATAAAATAAGATCAATTACTTATTTTTGTATCCCTTTTCTATATTCATCGGTTAAAAAAAAATTAGTCCCTAACCATCGGCGAACATCGAGAACAAGAGTTCCGCCTGCTGACATTTTGATAAAATGCTCAGAGTATCAAACGAGAAGTACATGGGATGTATCCTCTCGTCGATGATCGGCGTCGGTTCGAAGGGCTCGGTTGGGTTTGGACATTCTGAGATACGATCCGTAGACGTGCCCACAGCACCGTGATATTTAACTCCTTGGTGTGCTTGTCCGAACACAATCTCGGTATCTTTTTCCGCCGGTGTTACTTGGCACAAGAGGCTCAAGTATTCTAAGGTCAATAGAGCGTTAATACATTCCTCGTCTATTCGGGCAATCTAATAGGACAAAAGTGATAGTACATAGGATTTACAAAAACAATTTTAATAATCACATGCGATATAAATACAAATAAACTTGTGTGTTTAAATAAACATTCTGAAAAACTTTTGTACTGGACGTATAATAGTTATTACACATTATTATAACTTCTTTCCCCCCCCCCCTCTCTCTCTCTCTCTTTCTCTCTTTCTTTCTCTCTACATATAATAACAAAATATATATTTATATTTATATATTTATAAAGGAATATAGGAAGTATGAATATAAGAGGAGAAGGGATGGCATGATAACTATAATATTTTTTACACGCGTCTTAAAACCTAGTGCAAATTAAAAATATAAAACTCATCATAATACTTTTTGGATCTTAAATTTATCGAGCACACATACTTAAGTATTAACAATCAAGTACAATTACACGAGAAACAAAATTCGTGAACTAATTATAATCCATCTGCCAACAGCACTCAGTCGCTCAGCGATTAACAGATAATCATATCGAAGTTCGCGTAGATAAGTATCCTCAAGCAGGTGACCAAGTCGCAATTGCACAGGATCAAATGTCGATTCCGACGATCACGGGGGATCAGGAATAAGTTGGAGGAGTTGAATCTCACTTTCATACAAAGCGCAGAGACCACTTCTCCACTTGAACCGTGACACCCGCTATTCACCAACGCATCTCGGGGATGATCGATTTTAGGGCGTGAAAGATTTCACCAGGAGGAACAACACTTTGGGCTACGACTGCGAGACGACGTCAAGCCGCGCAACCCTGAGCTGGAAGAGTTAGATCTGACAAGTTATCAAGACCTACTGGTCGCTCACTGCCTAGATCCTCACTTCCAACTGAGAGTCACGCGGATACGAGGATATCGAAGAGAACACGAAGAGCGGAGGCGGACGATGATAGAAGATGCGATTCGCGTGCCTATCCCAGAGGCGGTCGACTATGTTCTCTGGTCTTAATCTCGTGCGAAGTCACCTGATGATAACGAGACAAAGACTTTATTCCCGCGAGGTTCTTCGCGGGCGCACAGGCGTGCGGAAATCCAGTCGGGTCATCTTCTCGGGAGAGGACTACTAAATTCGTCGTCGAAACTGGACGATCGAGCCCGTGGCTCAAGGACGACGTCGCGCGAAGACCATGCTACGACTTGGCCGTATGACGGAAACCATGATCACTTCCAATCTGCGTGCGAAACGTGATAAAAAAAGAGTCGTCACTTGGGATTCGGTGATAAGAGACTTCGGGAGCACGTAGAGTATTATGCGGAGGTAACCGGACGTGCGGCGTTGTAAAATTGCACGAAAAAGATAATCCGATCACTAGTGAGCGCAGGGCGCGCATTGGGCCCTATATATACCTGAGGCGACTGATAGGAAAACCTCGTTCCGAGGACCCTCATCGATATCGAAGCCACACCCCGATAACGATAACGACATGTAGCGATAGACACTTTTACGTTCCCCATTCTCCATTTCACAGGCCGTTCTCCGTTTCACGGGCCGGAAACGCGAGCCAAAAATGAGACTTTGCGCCTTTCGAGACTACAAAGCGCTTCTCCTCGTCGCGCACCTTCCTGAGAGACGCATGTGAAAAAAAAGTCCAGGCGTAATAATAGGATCATCGTATTCGAGTTTCATTCTCCTTTCAACAGGAGAGACGATATGAATTGAAGATAGAAAAAAAAATTATGTAGAGGAATTACACTTGCCTAAGCGGATGCGTCCTTGTGTGAAACGCGCTTAGATAAATGTTTGCGTTATTCGTGATGTGACGATAACGACTTCTGATGACTGACACTATTCCACCGTTAGCTTCGACTTCTAGTTCCGATGGGGAAAGATAATCGGAAAAGGCCTATCCACGCGCGAGAGGTCCTTTCCCGTACACGATTATCGGGCATGACCCTTAGATCCGTCGAAAAGATCTATGAGAACTTCGAAATTCAGAGCCGCCTTGCGCAACGTTATATTCAATTCGTAAAACGAGCGTCGGCGTTCATTTTAATTTCAATTCGACCCGATTAATTATAATGCGAACGTTAAAGCGCACATAATTTGCAAAGTCAATGAATGTGCTGCAATGATGACACATATTTACGCATTCTCGAGTTGGTTAACAAGTAAAAACTACGCTTTTTTTAAAAGAATTCTCTTGAAAGAATAAAATCATTAATCAACTAGATTATTATTTATAAGAATAAAATATAATATATAATGTATCAGTGTCGGCGTATTTTGAAGTTTGGTCTCCTGATTAGCAACGTTCTCCCGGTAACGAGTGAACCAGATAACAGTTATCTAGTTAACGTGAACTTATGCTAGAATTATATTCGTATTACACAAAAATATGTTACAAATTTCAATTATTGAGCACATCTATAAAAATAGTGATTTCCCGTTTCTCTACTGAGATTTATAAGAATTAAAATAATTAATCTATGGTAATTTTCAAAAGATTCAATAATATAAATTAATAAACCGTACTTCAAACAGCTGTTTCGTTATCTATCGATAACATTATTTATGTCAAAATGCGCGCATTATTTAATTTTTAATAAATCTTAATGCTAAAAGTAGACGAAACGAGAAAAGTTACTTCAAAAAATTACAAAAATTAATATAATTACATAAAAAAATTACAAAAATTAGCATAAAACGTTAAATCTCCCTTTTCTTTTGAATTCATGCGTGGAAAAAGTTGCAATCAAATCGTATTGCGACGATAGAAAGTATAAGTATCTTTATCCTTATCATCCTTCATCGTCAAATGACAGTGCATACATGGATTTTATAAGCATCTCTATCAGAATTGGAAGAAAGATAAGATTTAAGATAAAGCTACATTACATGCTATGCCATGAAGTTAAGATATTTACGCGAATCGCGTTCTATTACTGCACTGATTTCAGTTAAATTATTAATTTAATTTCTCTTTTATCTCTTTAGAGCCGTTTGTTTGATAATCATACGTGCATATTTCATCTGTTTTCAATAATCCACTTCTAATAGGTATAAAAATTACACAATATTCTAAATTTTCCGAGAAATAGTATGACCTGTAGTATAAACTATTCCGACTATTCGTATAGACGTTACGAAATGGAAACGAATGAACTAAGCAATCGTTAAGCAAATAAAAATTCTTTTAGACGCTTCTATTGTTGTAAAAGATAGGAATTAGGCAAGAGAGGAGAGAGAGGGAGAAAGAGAGAGAACACGTTTCCGCCGAAACTTCGAGAACGCGGATGGGCGTATATGAAATACACACATGTCAAATATGTGCTATAAAACATGACAATTCAAGCTAGAAACGAAGTAGATTAATTAATCCGCTATCGCTGAGCGATATTTACTATTAGATAGATTCAGTGTGCCCAGCAAAATAAAACACTTTAGACGACTGTACATCAGAATAATTTTTGTGTTACCACACGCATTATCAAGTTAGTTCAAGATAAGAAGGATAGGAGTTAATGTCGGAAAGTGATCGTCGGTTTCAGAAACTCGTAAAATCAAGATAGAGTTACCGAGATATGTATTAATCAGTCATATTACCAATCATACGTGATATTTAATATGAATTTCAATAAGTGATTTTGAAGATTGCCAAATAGCTATTTTCCTGTTGCAACAATCAAGTAAAACAAATATGCAAGCTATCAGAATTTTCTTAGAATTACGATTGTGGATATCGTCAGAGATTACGTGAGATAACATGTAATATTATCAATGATTAATATTGCAATTTTTAATATTTTCACCGCTATATAAATTACGTATATATATTGCACGTATATCGCCAGAAGTATCGAATAAAGATATCTTATCATTCTCAAGACGTTCAAGGAATTAACCGCGTCTTATCAATTTAAGCAAGCTCATAGATGTGTTACCGTAGAACTTTATTGAAATGGATAGACTAGAAATATATATATAGAAGATAGACATTTTTTATAACTGATTAACTTGTATCAAATGGATCATGAAGATATTATATACGTCTCTAATATCTACGTTCGGAAAGACATTAATAAGTATACTGATCGAATAAAACTATTATTTATTGATGACTCAACATACACACATACATACACACACAAGACTGAAATTTTTATTAATGTCATGTCTGTACTTACTGCATCTGGTAATTGATGATACTGCAGAGGATGCATATACATAGCAATCGACTGTGTAGGCATTTGTACGTAGCCACATTGGGGTTCGACCCAAACCTCCGTGACAATTTGAAAATCGCTGTATCCTTCGGAATCTTCAGTCCATACTTCCGCCTCGGCGATACCTGATATGTAAAATCATCCGTTTGTCGTACAAATAATCCTCTTATTCGATCGATAAATACCGCTACCTTCTTCCGTGTCATCTTCGGTACCGCTGTCGCGTTCTAATGCTGCGTTCGGCACAACATGTGGTGGGAACAAAACGTATTGAATAATACACGGATAAGAATTCTCATCGTTCCCGAAGCCCTGCATTTGCACTTCTAACACCATGTTTGTGATGCCAGCTGCCGAATACGCGAAATTAAAGCCCTCTCCTAGACGTATTCTGCGAATAAAACAAATCTTACTGCGCCATTCTTGTAATATCCGTAACATGCCAATGCAAATATATTTACTTCGTAATTGTAGAGAGTATTCTCGCAATCGCAGTAATATTTAATCTCGACAAAGTAATTCCCGGGATGGTCTGAACGAACGGCCGCTTCACGTGCCACAGCCAACGATTGTGGTATAAATATCTGGACAGGGTAGTTGTTAGACTACCACTTAGTAGTCCTAGCGCAACCCTGGTGCAGGTTGGCTGAGTTCCATCAGGAAATACCACCATACTCAGATTGTTCGGTATACGCTCGTATCTTACGAGAATTCGCTCGAGCGATTTATGTATTATTGTGCAACACGGAATCTCACGTTGCTCCGTCGGTCTATTTGGCAATGTGAGCTTGGATAGTCTGTCAACGAGATCTACAACTACGTTGTGGCGGACGACACCTTCGGTGCCGCCGGCGAACGCTATATTGAGTACGACGCAGAGCGCTTTGCAATTAATGCGAATCAATGAGAATGACACCGGCGGCTTTTCCGCCTCTCTGTATATGAACTGGACGTACGTGTGATTCTCGACTAGCACAAAAGTCGCCCAATTTTTCAACATAGCATATAGTACGGCCGCCGCTTGCCGGCTCTGAACGCACTGGAAACGGCCGCTCTGATTCGCTTGGTGAAGATGTCTTGGCAACGGTCTGTCGTAGGCTAGAATTAACGTAATCCTTTGAGTGTGCATCCAACGCGCCCACTGAAGCGGATCCAGAGAGACAACCGGTTGCCATATCTGTCCAAACTGTGGGCAGGCGGCGTCACTGTAAAATAATAATACATAGTTGTATTAAATTGTAATTTCTCTTTATCTTGAATAAATATGTGTCATAGCCATATCGTATTAATTGATATTGTTTATACAAGCAAATAAATGTACCTAAGTTGTACTGTACTTGGCGACGGATAAGACGACAAGTAAAACACAGGCATTCCGCTTCTGATGGTGTCTGGTACACTGTACCACGTCCATCCAGATCCCGGAAACCAGCTGAAGTGCGCTAACATATTGTCGCTTTCGGTTAATGATGTTAATGCTGTCCAGAAACGAGAGATGACACCTTGACGATAATGCGAGTTTAACGGTTTTTTCGATAGGCATGTAATGTCGTGTAAAAATTCATATGGCGCTGTAATAAAAGGTAATTTTAGTTCAGGCTACGGATAGACGTGTTTATTATGTTACTCTCAACATCTGTAATAATTTATTATCTTTAATCTACCTTCTATGGTAATGGTATATTGTATCACGTTAGATAGAGATAATGATTTTGAAGACCATGGACACGTTACTAAATATTCCAAAAAAACATTCGTTTTCCATAATAGCACGAAATTTATTTCAAGAATGTCGTCTCGTACATTGGCTCTTTTTATCAAGTATCCTTCTCTTAGACGACAGCACAGCAGACTACTTAATGTACAAGTAACTTTGTCGTCGATCTGTTTTTTCTTCAAGAGTTGACCGCTTTTATGTTCATGGAAGCAATTATTTTCAGTTCGCCAGCAATGACGACCCGATATATCGTTGTTCGATACGTCCCGATATAATTGCCAGCACAAAAAACGCTTATGATAAAGATTTATATCTGTTCCGTGTACAGGTATCTATAGATAAAATAGTTACATTGCAATTAATGTTGCTGCTAGTCAGGCGCAGCGGTATAGATTAGATGTCTACGTACCACGTATGAATTGAAGGACATATAACTACCGAGTGTAGCCGCGGAGATAAAATACAGCAGGTCTTGATATGGCACTAAACCGTCCGCGCAATGTGGATCGTATGCGCTGCCTACGCGTAAAAAACTACACGCGACCGTCGTTGCGCGTAGTTGCTGTATAATGGAATCTAACGTGTGAGCATTCTTAATTCCGACGATACCATCCGTGACTATTACCATATCTGAAAATGTTCCTTTCTCTGTATTCTCCATAATACTATTGCATAGCATTAGGTAAATTATTAAATATGATATCATAAATTGCGAACTCACGTGCACAGCTGTGCTCAGGTAAAAGTGTCAAAGCCAGCATCCCGTATCTCAACATATTTACAAAACTAGCTTCCGGCGAAACTATGGAGATATTACAATTATTTTTGTTCAAGCAGTTGCTACTTTCCTCAAAAAGCCTCCCTACCAAACGCTCGCTCTCTGCCCTCAAATTTTCTAACTGCTGATTAGCTATGGCTGTGACGGTCGCTACTCTCTCCTCTAACAGGTACAACTGTTTCTCTACATATTGTGTGAGAGAATTCACGTTATCCGCAGTGATCAGCCATCCTTGTACTAGTACTTGTTGCGCCGGGCTTGTAAAGAACGGCGTATGAGCTATCACAGTCACATAAATTTCAGGCTGCATCACACGCCTGCTGCCTGGTATCGTAAACTACGGACATACGGTGAATTAAGAATCTTTCTATTTTACATGCATTAGCAACATATCAAGAAAAGAATACTTACTGGTCTAGTTATACCTTCAAGACATCGTTTCGTCGCCAGATACACCTCATCAATGACAATCTCACCGCTTTGTACATCCTAAAGAGACATTAATTTTATTTTCTGACTGACGCCGCTACAAAAGTTAGAATATTTGACAACAAAAGTATTAATTTCGTAATACTTACAACAGTGGCAAGCGACGGACTTAAATCTAAGCTAAAGACCATCCTATATTTGTGCGCCAGAAATACAATCGATGTCGTCGAAACAACTTTATAAAGGAATTGGTGGCTGGTATCTATAGACCATGCAACAGGCTCATCCTTCGGCAGCACCGATACTACTTCCAGCTCCGGTTCCTCCTTATTCTTTATATTCGGGCATTGTATACTTATCACAGAGTCCAAATGCTCCAGCAGCCATTGAGCTCTCACATTGCGAGAGATGGGAAAGCCCTTCTTCATTAACAGAAAGATAGTTTCCGCTTCTAGCACGGTTCTATCCTGTACAAAGGAAAACTACAGTTAACAAAAGCAGTAATTACCACAATAATTCTATCGAATGTCACGCTTGTTTTCAGCATATTGCGACTGCTTTGAACAACGGGATGAAAAGCATTCCGTTAAAAATTGTAATTATCACATTTAATGTGATTAAAATTAAATTAATTATAGTACTTGAAAATTGTCGTTAAAACCGTAAGATACATTTTATAAACTTAAAAATGTGCAAGATATGCTTCGTCAAAATTCCACATTGCTGTCATCGTGTCTGCGCTGACAAATATCATTTTTTTTTTTTTTTGTATAATTTAGGCTGCGGTCCATTTGACACTACAAATGCTTCGAAGCGTTCTTCTCCTCCTTCTTTCTTCATTGAAAGAAAGGAGAAAAGGAATGCTTCGAAGCATTTGTAGCGTCAAGTGGACCGCAGCCTTAATCTGACAGACATCAGTCGCAAGGAGAGGTTATGTCCGCCTGCGTCGTCGAAGAGCGGATGCGAAAAAAATCGGTTGCGACTTGCGACGCGATCAATTCGGGCTTACCTCGCTCCTCGCGCTCGCCATGACGAATTTTCCGCCACGTTCTACCAGTCTATCATTATTAATAAAACCATCGAACTCGCCAGCAGGTCGTCAGCGCGTTGGATCGAAAATAAATCATCGCGACGCGCGTGCAGCGCGGGACGTTGCACCGTGCGACCGGGGGAAATAAACTGTGCGTCCGATCGGCCAAAGGTCACATTGTCGCGTTTACCGCGACTTTTGCGTATGTCCGCGAAGCGATAAACATACTCCGACATAACCTCAAGGCGAGCCTGCCTGCCGTGCACGCGCCGCGCGATGACGTTTCGCGCCCGCGTGCGCCAGGCCAGGCGCCTGGAATGCACGCGAGCTGGGATCTGGAATTCTGGATCCACGCGCGCGCGCGCTCGCGTGCACTTCGCGATGCGTACGAAGCCCTCGCCGAATTTCCAAATTGCGAGGAACTATCCCCGCGTCCGAGCACTCCGAGCGCAATTGAGCGCAATTCTGCACGTCGCGTTCGGATTGTCCGCAATTGGAAAAAGAATTAATCCTCTCGCGATTCCCAAGAATCCCAAAGTGTCCCTCGCCGCGCGCGCGCGAGTTTCAGCTTTTAGCGCAAACAAAAGTGCGGTAAAAACTCGCCGATAAAAGTCGATGCGCGCGGAAAGCGATGAAAATTATGCGCCGCAAATACGAAGGAATTCATGCGTTTCACAGATTAACGCTGATTGCGAGGAAGATTTTGTCCCGCGACATTTAGATTTAGAAATGGCGCGTCTCGGTTCTCCTTATTCTCTCTCTTCCGCTTTTTCTTTTTAATTGGTAGATGATAAGTAATTTTTAAGATCGGAGTTTATATCATGCGGCGGTAATCGAGTAGGGGACACTTCAATTACCGATCGTGATAAAAATCGCAATAACGTCCACTTTCTTAAATGTTCTCCGGGAACGATAACAATGCATATTATAATTATTATAAACGATATGTCGTTTATAATTATGCGATTCTCTTGGAAATCAGACTGGTCGACTCCATGGAATAAAAAGAAAAAAAAAATTAATAAAGCTATACGCTATAATTACATTTTCTAGTACGTACAATTCAAAAATTCGAAAAATAGAGTCGATCAGTTTGGCTTCTGAAAATCTCTCCTTTATGAGGTTGTATAATTATGGGTCGATTTCACAGTCTCCGATTATTAACTTGATCCTCCGATTAAACTCACTCTTCATCTCTTTCTAACTTTCTCCCTTATGTTTATTTTTATCAATGTAAATTAACCTTAATCTCGGTTTAATTTACTTTTTATCTCTCTTTAGTTCTAAGAATTAGAAAGAGATAAAACGTAAGTTAAACCGAGATTAATTTACATTGATAAAAATAAACATAAGGCGGAAAGTTAGAAAGAGATGAAGAGTGAGTTTAATCGGAGGATCAAGTTACTCGGAGACTGTGAAATCGACCCTATAAAGCCGTAATTATTATAATCTTTCTCGGAATAATCGATCAGGCCACGACGTCGCGCAACTACTTTGTAAAGATTACACAGGCACACAAAAAAAAAAAGTGTCTTGGCCGAGACACTTACACTAGTGTATTCCCATGTACTTTTTCCCGCTGAATCCGAATCCGAAGTCAGAATTGTCAGATTGGCTAAAATTTATGAGATAACCACAAAAAAATGCTCAAAAATACGAATTAAAGGCAAAAAAAATTGTTTTATTGTGGTTATCTCATAAATTTTAGCCAATCTGACAATTCTGACTTCGGATTCGGATTCAGCGGGAAAAAGTACATGGGAATACACTAGTGTAGTGTCTCGGCCAAAACACTTTTTTTTTTTGTGTGCCTGTGTTATTTACGTCATCGCATATTTATTATTTCGGTTAATATTTATAAATTCTCATCTGCGCTGCACGTGTAGGATTTCGCATATTCATTATTTCTTCTGTTTAGTTTATTCTGCTGCGTGCAGGAATGCGAAAGAAACATTGGGTGTAAAATTACATCAATCAAATACACGGCAAGAACAAAAGTAAAAGTTATGCGAATTTGTATGATTTGTACGATGATAAATTCGTAGCCCATAGATGGTCAAATACACTTTTAAAACTGTTTGCGTTACAATATACCGAAGGCATTCTAATTAAAGGATTTTAATTTCAAACTCCGATTAATTCAACCGGGAGAATTGCAATGAAGCAGAAATTCGAACTATATAATTCGTTATCCTCAATCTAATCCTTTTTTCGAACAGAAAATTAGTAATTCTATCCATGTTAACAAAATGATGCAGGCAGTATTACTCGATAAGTTAATCACCGAGTAAATTAATCGGAAAGAGTTTGATTGAATTATCCTAAAGATTTCCCAGGTAGCACATATTAGTTTCATATACGTTTTTTGAACGTATACATAGTTTCATAACCGCCGTAAAGAACCATTAAGAAACGTTTGAACAAAAATGTTTTTGAAACCATGATTTAAGAAACGTATTTTTTACGTTTCTACAGTTAACAAAAATACCAATTTGTTAAATTTTTCCTTTCAAAATTATAATTTGCTTTATCTATATATATAATAGCTTTAATAGCCTTTTTTGAAACATTTAAATTTATATTGCACTAATTATTGCACAAAATAAATCATTTTATCCATGCACATATATCCACTTATTTACTTAAATTAATTTTGTCCTACCGGTCTTAATCTATTTGTCATCGGATAAATCTGAGCTTAGAACAGTTGCAAAATAAACGTTCTGCTGAACGTGGCCATTGAAAGAACATTTATACGCGTGTTCCGTTTTGAAAAACTTCCTGAACTGGTGCATATCAGTAATGCAATTAAGTTAGAGTGAGACAAGTATATTTTGTTTCACTTCAACTTATCGCACGAATGTGCACCAGTTCAGGAATTTCTTCGAAAAAGAATAGACGTCATAGATGGTATATGCATAAAGCTTCTAGAACATTCTTACGCATGTCTCAAAGTCACAAACACGTTCAAAAGACGTGAAAAGTAGGAATTTTAAATGTCTTTATCTAAAATGTCTTTATTATTAAAACAAAACGTTTCTATAATAGTTTTTAAATATTATTTTATCGGAAAAGAAACGTTCCATCGAACGTTTTTCGAATGGACATTTTTACTCATGAGAAACGTTTCTAGAAATTGGTTATATTAAACGTTTCGGAAAAACGCTTATAAAACATTTCTGAAACGTGTATGTGCTACCTGGGTTGTTTCTTTTTTTTTGTAAAAGAATTTTTATCGGAGTTTTACTATGTATTTGCAGTCATAAACATAGATTTTGTGTTTGTAGTTTATCTTCAATTTTGCGGAAACGTCAGTACTTATTACGTGATAGATAATCTCTTCTCGCATCCGACATGGGATTCCCAGATTTAAGGGGAAAAATTACAAATGTATAAATTCTTAGAACGCTTTCGTATTTGTCGGACTTTCCTAATTCCTCACATGAATTGAACATTTCTTATGATCTTCCTGAATATAAACATCACGGACTTTATCGTCATTTTTATTTCCATCTGATTTCTCACGTATATATGACGTTGCCAGAAACCGTACAGCTGCAGCAACATAAAACACATAAGCTTTATTTTTTGTGCAATTTCGGAATTAGTTTTCAAGCACTTTGAGTTTTGCTACGCCAAACCGCTTGTAACGGTCATTAAGACTATAATTTTAAATATATCTAATATATTTATATACAAAGTTTGTTTGTAGATTGCACTCTAATGATTGGTGCATAATTTAGTGCAATTTGCGTTTAGTTAAATTCTCTTTTCCTTAGTCTTTTCACTTTTGCATGTCTAAAGCGATCGACTGTGTTACCAGGTTTGGAGAAACTAAATGTTACAAAAAGAGAATTATTGGTGGAATAAAAAGCTCGAGTAAACGGCTTCTTCTAAAACGGCTAAAATAGTCGATCAAACGCCTCGAAATTGTTATAATCTGTGATAATGGCGATCCGCGATTGGACGCTCGGCGGCGCATGTTTAGCGACAATGACATTGCGAGAATGAAAAGAAGCGTAGCGCGGCGTTTTTTATCCGCTCACACTCTCTCTCATAATAGCTTCGAACCGTTCAGAAAACTGCACTGATTTGCAGTCGCAAAACTTCGGTCGTGTCGAAGCAGCCTCGTAGATCGCGCGCTCGCTCGATTCTCCCTTTTTTTTTACGTGCATATTTTTTACGTGGTTCGAAAATTGCTGCGGCGGCAATTTTTTGGAAAGCGGATCTTGAAAGGACCTAAAGAGAGCAGCAGAAATTTGAAGAGATCCCGCCGACTCAAAAGAAAATCGAAAGAATTGAAACGTCGCCAATCGTCGACCTTGTTTACGAGTCTACCTTCCCGCCACCAATGAACATGGTGAGTGACGTCATCGATTTGAATTTCAAATTCTGGCGGCATTGTCATTATTATCGTTCGACAACTTGTGGCGACTTCGAATTACGATTAACTTAATTGATAATTAATATGATAGAATTATTAATATTATTTTCTTATTTAATGTGAAAAGAATATGGAAGAAAGACTGGAAATAACGAATCGTAGTTAGAAAGTTTACTTTACGCGATTCTTATCTATTTCTATAACAATGTAGATCAAACTTACTTTTCATTCTTTTCTAATTCTTAGAATTGCTTAGAAGTAATTCTTAGAATTAGAAAAGAGTAAAAAGTAAGTTAAATCGAGATTAAAGTTAATCTGCATTGATAGAAATAAACGTCTATTCGTTAAATTAATTTATCTCCGATTAAGTTAATCGACGAAAAGAAAATATTCTCTCGAAATTTTTTGCGTTTAGAAAATTCTATTCGCACGACACACGCGCTGTTCTTTTTTTCAAGTCAACGTGAACTATTGTGAATGCGACGCCGTCGGAATAAATTATGTAAATAGCTTTGAACAGAGAATGCACGTGCATTCAATCGTCAAGAGCACGATAAGAGATTATTATAATAAGTTTTTAATAGGTCGCATTAAATATTCTACCGTGCACTATATTGTGTTACTTCATTCCATAAAGCCGTGATTAGACTACGGATTGGGATTGAGATTGGATTGAAATTTAATCAATCAGAATAAAGAAAACTAACTTTTCAAATTTAGTGAACTTTGCTCTAATTGGTCGAATTTCAATCCAACCTCAATCCCAATCCGTAGTCTGATCACGGCTTAAAGATATGCGGGAAAGTTCAAGGTTGCAAGAAACGATAGCGTTGCAAAAAAACGGAAGCTATCTTTTTCCTTTATGATAAGTTTCTAATTGACAAATACATCACATTTATGTGATGTATTTATTGATATGTTGCATAAATGTCGTTTTAAAGATATTTAAGGATATATATAGCGAAATATATAGCGTAATTTGCATAGTTAAATAAAAAAGAATTTACAGGAAACAATTTCAATACATTAATTATAATACATAACTAAAATAATTACGTATTCAACGCTAAAAAGAATTAGCTAAAAGTTTTTAATCGCATCTATACATGATTTATTTATGCACCGTCATGTTAGAGTTAATAATAATGTCAAGTGACATTTGAATTTAATTCAACGTTCAAGTGTCATCCTAATTTCGCATTCATGCAGTATCGTACATAATATTCAGCCAACAGGTGAAGGAAACGAGTCATTAATGCAAATTTCGAGACGATGATTTAACAATTCGCGCCAAGAAAGATAATGTCAATTTCTTATAGATTTTGCGCTACGTGCAAAAAATAATAAATTATAATGATATAAAATTAATTATGCCCAGCGTCACAATAATTCACGTCGGTCGTCCCGAAAGCGAGAGTATAAACGGTGGACGCGTTGTAATAGGCGCGAGCGACACTAGTTCTACCTTTTACGACACGCAATTTTTTTTCTAATTAATTTCATTTCGAAACGGGGCCGGAGCGAGGCCTCGCCTCGGTCGTGGTAGGCCGTTTCTCCCGTCGGCGTCGATTCGACGTTTTCACCAACGCTAGTATGTATGATACGGCCGCATGCGTCGTGTGCGTCAGTAGTGGTCAGTAGTGGGTTCGTTGCCGAGCCGAGCGGTCGTGAGGAGTTGGGGTTCTCTCGCATAATCAGTCGGACTTTCCTCGTTTGGCCATCCGGTCGCGTTCCCTCTTGGCGTGTGTTTCTCCGCACCGAGGTGGACTTTCAGTCTCAGCGTTACGTTTCCGCTTTCAGCTGATCCGACAGTACGCCCGACGCGGTGCCAGCGCTCGTCGTCCCGTTAACGCTGCAAAAGGTAATATTATCCGCTATCTAAGGATACAGACAGGTGTGTGCTGCGTCACTGTTCTGTCACTTTCTCCTTTTCCCTCGTCCCGTTTTGCACGTGTCGAGATGATTGCGTTTCCGTTTCCTCCCCTCCCCCTTACCTTTTTACTTCCGCGAGGCTCGGAGTCGCAGATGACAGGTCGTTATCTAATGTCATCGTTCCCCTCTCCCTGCTCGTTTCCTCGCACGCGAATTATGCAATTCTCAGGAGATTGGACGTTCGTGCGATTATTGGATTGAGATCATTTCCAGATTGCACACTGTCATGCTACCGTCGGTTTTTTTTTTCAAGTATTATCTCGTGTTCAATATCACCTGTAGATTTATGTAATTTGTGAACATATGCCCCAATTCCTTTCACTTAGCATTATTTAAATGTAGAATATCGTTGAGGTATTTTTAGAATATTACGACACATTTACCGATTATTTTTTTCATTTTGGCAATTTGATATTTATAAACCAATGTATTTTCAGATCTTCTGAAAACAATGCCGTGCCCTTTCTTGACCCGTCTGTCCGCAAACTACGTTCGCAATTACGGAACGTCCCTGATAATGAATTACCGGCAGCTCTGCCCAGTAATGTCAAGATTGTTCAGTACGATGACGGAGTCGGAAGAGTCTCAGCCGATTCCCGAACCTATACAGAATCAGTGTCCCTTCTTGTCCAGAGAGCGGGACGCCGTCAAGAAAGCCAGTCCAGCGATGGAGGAAGATGTTATCAATCTAGGTGAACAGAAGGAAGAGGGGGCGCAGTTCCCTTATGAGGAATTCTTCCACGAGCAAATTATGCGTAAGAAGAAGGATCATTCGTACCGGGTATTCAAGAAGGTGAATCGTCTGGCTGAAAACTTTCCGGTGGCCATGGAATACTCATGGGGCGAGAAACCGATAACCGTATGGTGCTCCAATGATTACCTAGGAATGTCGCGTCATCCCGCGGTGATCAGCGCGGTCCGAGATGCGTTGGATAAGTTCGGCGCTGGTGCCGGAGGTACGAGAAACATCTCGGGCAACTCCATGGGTCATGAGAAGTTGGAGAAGCGGCTGGCGCAGCTGCACGATAAGGAAGCCGGTTTGCTCTTCACCTCCTGCTTCGTTGCCAATGACTCTACTCTGTTTACGCTAGCCAGAATTCTGCCAGGTTGCCACGTGTTCTCCGACGCCGGGAATCACGCCTCCATGATACAGGGGATAAGAAACAGCGGCGTGCCGAAGCACATATTCCGGCACAACGACGTGGAGCATCTGGAGGAGCTCCTGTCGAAGGTGGACAGAAGCGTGCCAAAAATCGTGGCGTTCGAGACGGTGCATTCTATGACCGGCGATATCTGCCCGTTGAAGGAGTTGTGCGACGTCGCGCACAAGTACGGGGCGATAACGTTCGTCGACGAGGTCCACGCGGTCGGTCTGTACGGCTACTCCGGCGCCGGTATCGGCGAGAGAGATTGGGTGCTTGACAAAATGGATATTATATCCGGCACCTTGGGAAAGGCCTTTGGCAACGTGGGCGGCTACATCGTTGGTTCCGCGAGGCTGATTGATATGATAAGAAGTTACGCGGCCGGCTTTATTTTTACCACTTCGCTACCGCCCACTGTGCTATACGGAGCCTTGACTTCCGTCGAGATTTTGGCATCGGACGAGGGCAGGTCATTGAGGACGAATCACCAGAAAAATGTGGCCTATATGAAGTCTATTCTTACTGCCGCCGGTCTTCCGTTAGAACCGTCGCCTTCTCATATAATTCCAATAAAGGTGAGCTGCAACCAAATGGTTTAATTAATCATTCATCGTAATTGAAGAATAATTGTTAATATAAAATGATATTATGTTCTTTTTTTTTTAGATAGGCGATCCATTGGTGTGTAGTCAGATAGCAGACCATTTATTAAGAGACAAAGGGCACTATGTGCAAGCTATAAATTACCCTACGGTTCCAAAGGGCGAAGAGAAATTAAGACTAGCTCCAACACCGAAACACACTCGGGATATGATGGATAAATTTATGCAGGACACGTTGAATGTTTTTCAGCAACTGAATATATCCACCAAACCGAACGATGCGCCGCGTGCTATCCTGGTTCATTGACGAATGTATATAATACAGATGATATTATCGTACAAACGGAGTCTATCAATGTATAGAGTATTTATTTATCTATAGCCTGGTTCATCAGTTGTGTTTCAGCAACATTTGCAATTATCAGTATATAAATTCCTGCTATATATCAAGGTTAACAATTAACAGAGGTTTAAATAAAGTGTTAACTGATAAATTGCATGTATCCTTCATGTGTATCCTTCCCTCTTATTATTAGTATTTCAAAGCTATGTACATCTGTGATAAAAGCGAACAGCTATAATTCAATATGTATATGACCACAAAAAATAATTACAATTATTTTTTTATTAAAAACTACCACACTTTATCTTGGAAATTTATTTTTACCGTAATTGCAATTAATAAAAAAGTATTAATTGCGTGTTGTAAGTAACTTTAAGCTATAGCTAGACCTAACCTGCAATACAATTGTGAATCTCCATCGTTCCTCAGTATCGTGCTCGTCGCCCATTATCAAGTATTATTTAAAAAAATGAAGATTCTTAATATTAAAAAATTTAAATTATAAATTATTTATAAATTACCTTGCATCTTGCTCGATTATCCGCGCACGCGCACTCGCGCGTCATCCGCTCGTCTGTGTCGTCTGCAACTGTCAGCTCCGCTCCAGGTACACTTTCGGGAAAGATGCGGCTTTTGCTTTGCTCTTTTAAATAGCGCCGTCAGTCGGTAGACACGGTGCGCGGTGTACGAAAATGTCCGCGCGAACATCAGAAAGGACGGCGCGGACCTAACTTGCGGCCCGTCCCCGTGAATCACTCCCTTCGACTGGTATGTTTATTGACGGTCGACCGCATAGGTTAGCAGGATGAAGAACTTCGTCAGTATCTTGAAAATCCTCTTCCTGAATCACGCGCGCGGACTGTCCTACACGGTGACGATGACGCTCCTGCTGGTCTACTGTCTTCATCCGGCGCGATTCGCCTCTCACTACGCCTACATCAAGACTGAGAACATCTACGACGAGATGGAGAGATCGTACCCGCCGCGGGACAATTCCTGCGTGATCTCCGTCAGCGGGTCATCCCAGCTGCTTTATCCGGAGGAGCATCCCCGGGAGGATCCGGTGGTGATGGCACGTCGACTCGGCATCCTACCGGGCGGCCAGTGGAAGCCCCTCAATTGCCATCCTCTCTTCAACGTGGCCGTCATCCTGCCGTACCGCAACCGGCAGAGTCAGCTTGCCATCTTCATGAATTACATACATCCGTTTCTGCAGTCGCAGAACCTGGACTACCGGATATTTGTGATCGAGCAGAGCCCGATGCGCGAGTTTAATCGCGCCAAGCTCTTCAACGTCGGCTACGCCGAGGCCACCAAGATCAACGATTTCCACTGTTTCATTTTCCAAGACATAGACTTGATACCGCAGAATCCCGACAATATCTACGCGTGCACCAAAATGCCCAGGCATATGAGCTCCAGTGTAAATACCTTTCGATACAATCTACCTTACACCGGCCTGTTTGGAGGCGCGATAGCGTTGACGAGGAAACAGTTTGAAAGAGTAAACGGATTTTCCAATGTTTTCTATGGTTGGGGCGGAGAGGACGATGACTTCTACAGTCGTTTACAGTCCAGGGGCTTTCAGGTTTGATCAATATAAATCGGTATCAATATGTGACATGTATTTATTAGATACTTAAATAGTTTTATTCCACAGATAACGCGCTTCGGGCCTAATGTGGCGCAGTATTATATGCTGACTCATAAGAAGGAACCTCCCAGTACTACGAGATTTGCAAATTTGGAGAGCGGTGCTCGAAGATATGACACTGATGGTCTTAGCAATCTAGAATACAGAGTACTAAATCATCAATTGCGACCATTGTACTCTTGGATTTTAGCTGACGTGTAATTTACAAGTTTTTTATCTAATATTAGCACTTATATCTAATTTACAAGTTTTTTATCTAATATTAGCATTCATATCTTTTTTAAAATTGACGCTAATCAGATAAGTTATTGTAGTATATTATATATTTTTTAGAAGAATTAAAAAAATTTTATCTTACACAAAGTAGGTATATTAGAAATTCAACGAATAAATGTAATTGTTTTAGCATGCTGTGATAGAGCACTATAATTAAGTCTTGCAAGGATATTTTTTTAACGATTGAAAAAATATTTCACTTCTGTGTGTTAAGAGTGTGAACAAATTAAGCTTACAACAAATATTTCCTAGTATGTGAATTTAATAATGTTTTTCGATAGCACTCGTAGCAGTGAGATGTGACAACGGTAATAATAATTTATCAACAGGTTGTACAAAAGATATAAAAGATAATATTAGAGTCCGACCGAAACAATCTTTTTTAATTTTGGTCAAAACCGAATATTCGGTTATGTGTCGGCCGAAACCAAAAACCGAAACTTTTTATGGAAATCTTATTGTTAGAAAGGCTATACGCGCATATATATTAATATACTTTTTCTTTATAAATATCAATTTAAATCAAAAGTCAATTTAATTATTAAAATAATAGCACTTGTAAGTGTAAAGGCCCCCGCACAATGAAAAATATAAGGAACAAGGAACAGATATTAGCGATTAGAACTAAGGAATCAAAAATAAAACTGGATGCACAATGAAAAACACAGGCAACAGAAACAGGGGATAACACAGGCAATAGATTTTTAACCTATCGGAAGCCGTGTATCAATGCTACTCCAGCTTTATTCCTGATTCTTTAGACCTAATCGCTAAAATTTGTTCCTTGTTCCTTATATTTTTCATTGTACGGGAGCCTTAATTATTAAAATAATTACACTTGTTATCACAATCTGTATGCTATATACTATCTGTATTATCATATTACTTGAATAGGAACAAAATTTCTAAACATAAAATAAAAATATTTTTTAAAGTCTTTGAAAAATCTGTAGAAAATAAACAGTTTTGGTTACGTCGCCGAAACTTTCTTTGAATTTTGACCGAAATCAAAACCGAATTTTCGGTCGAGATAATATGTAATAACATATAGTTATGTTATTGATAAGAGTTGAAGACTGTAATCATCAGATACTTTCTTATTTTATTTCATTAAAATAAGAGCAATACCATATTTAGATATGTAATATTCAACTACACTATCATTAAATTATTTAATTTCATATTTTTGTGATATTTATCATGTAAAAAAAACTGCTATTTAATGGTACAAATCTATTTCACATACATAGAAAGTATAAATCTTTGGTCAATGATACTTACCTCATACCCAAAGAGATTCTGGTCCTTTTATGTTATAAGTTATAATAGAGTGCAGTGTTCTTCTACTGACTGTTATACTAGATACTTTAGATATAAAATATTTTTTTGTTACAAAATAAGATTTGACGTACTATTACATAAATATTTAAACGTGAATGAATCAGAGATTCTCTAACATTGCTCAGTCTAATGCTTGATATTTATTACATATCTGGTTTCTTATAAATTATGAATAAACATAGTTTAGAAGTATACAATACTTTGTTTTTTTTTTGTATCTTTGAATGTAACGAAAAATGATAGTGACAGAACAATACTAATAATTTAAGTATATCGTTATAATGTGATGAGGTATTGTAAAACAATAAAACTAAGTTTATTAAGTGATGAAGAGAACATGATAATGGAAAGTGTTGGATTGTAGAAAAATAAGTAAAATTATATATACATACCACTTTGTGAATATTTAAAATAATGCCTATTATTCAAGAAATATATTTAAAAAATGTAATACAAAATTTTTAATGTTTCAAGTGTGAAGGAAACAAAACTTGAAGTGTTTTAGCAATTAAACTTTTTTAATTTTGGAGATATATTATTATCTATCATAAGCAAATCTCTATTTCTATTTATATACATAATGTCCGGTAATAATTGCCGGACCTCTTCAAATATACAACACGCTTATCGTGATGTATATTTATATTTTTAGATATTTCTTTTAAACTGTTGAATTGAATTTATACCTATTTGTAATCTTTGGTCAAAAAATTTAATCAAGCATTCTTTATTTCTTATTGTCAATATCGTATTTCTCGATTATAAGAAAATTATTGGAACACGAACAAGAGTTTTAGAATTCTGGTCAAATAAGACAAATAAGTTTATAAAGTTTAATCTATTACAAAAAAAAATCACATGTTCTCAATATGTATATTAGTAATAACGCTGCATGTACATTCATTAATTTTCCGTCTATTATTTAATACATGAATCTTGCACGATGACGTCGATGACTTTAGAAAAATAAAAGTAAATTACAAAAATGATGTTAGAAATGTATACAGTGATAAATATAATGCATTACCTCCAAAAACTGTAATAAAAAAGAAAAATAAATGTATATATGTGTGTACGAGAATAACCAAGATGCTAAATATCTTCAATATATCCAGTTTAATTAGATTAAATGAATACGAAATTCTAGACTTCGATGATATAATAAATATAAGATGCGCCAATACATATGAAGACAAACATATTGAATTGCGTAAACAACAGATTACACAATCTTTTTAACAAAAACATCATAAAACTGACTCACTGTTAATGATATTTTCGTGAAGCAAGACACTTTGCAGACTGTACTAAGAAAAATTACTACAGATATTTTGCGTAATGTAATAATGTTCATAGTGATATTTATTTTTAGTACAACTTTATATAACTTGTTAAATCATCAAACATTTCACATTTTCACGTTCCAAATAATTTAACTTGCTAAATACAACTCAAGGATCATTTTTAACAAGATTATATTTGTTTGCCAAGAATTTTTTACTACTATTCAATTATGTATAATTTATTCGTGGGCAAATATTATTGCATTGCACAATGATGTCAATGATATAATAATCATATTTTGACAGAGCGATTCTGTGCGGAAAATGCATCCTCGAAAAAACCAGAAATATAATCTGATTAGTTTTCAGTTTGCTAGTAACATTGATGTTATATAAATAAAATGGCGCGTATGTGTGTACGTGTATACCTTGACAATATATTGTATTTCAGTGTACCGTATATATTACAGAAAAAGAAAAAATTATTATATGTATAGAACATCATTAAAGCACACGAGGACGGGACTTTGCACAAGGATGTATAAAATGCGTATTGCATGGCGAATGCAACAGTCCCCGAGAATTGACTATCACTGTGCAGTTATAAGTAAATTGCTATTACAATATTCGAATGATAACAATACGAGCGTGTAATTATGTGTCTATGGAAAATGGAGTACAAGAACTTGTGTGTATATATAAAATCTATTTTAACCATATCCTACGTATTACGTATCAGACAATTCTTGGTATCGCGCGTACATCATCTTCTTCACGCAGTCCTTGTAGGTGTCGCCCGGTAACGCGCTGTACGACGAAGTCTTCGCTCCTAAGCCAGCTGTAGGGACGCGTCTCTCGGCTTCGATAATACTAGTTCTACCTTGATTCGATTTTCCTAATCCCATTCCCTCGCTCCAGCCCATTTTTTGCAGTAATTTATTGCCGACATTATCGGATCCAATACCGGCTCGTGTAGGTTCCTCATAAGATACTGACATGTCCTCCACTCTCGTCTTCAAGTATTTCTCTTTCAATTTGTTGGGCTGCGGTGGTTCAGGTTCACCGTACTTGGCCCTCCTTTCCTTGGCGCGGTCTCTGTATTTATTGTTCCTCTGTTGCGGATCATTGGGATCCAGACCGCGTACTTGGTACCAGTTTTCCAGGTTTTGTTTGTGAAGATCGGACAACTGTTGATGACGGAGTAACGCCTCCTTGCTTGGGAACTGCCGTTTGCAAAGTAAGCATGCCAGCTTACTCCAATCCGTGTGTTGTTTCTCTTCCTGTTGCACGTCTTCTATCTCCTCCTCTGTATCGCTACCGCCTCCGTAAGCAGCTACCAATCCATTACCGCTTTGATCTTCGTCCTCGTGATAAGGATTCGCGATAGTTTTCTTCTCCAGGATAGCATATCCCGCGTCCGCCGCGCCACTTCCGACACCTTGATTGCCATCCATACCGGCAAACTCAGAGTTCCAATTACTCTTGGCGTTCTCTTTCTTCTGATTCAAAGTCTTTGCCCAACGTTCCATGTCTTTCGCTATTTTCTTCGCTACTTTTACTTTGTCCTGTTTACTGTCTTTCTTCTTACTTTCGTCCTCCTTTGACGCCTCCTGAGCCGCATTAGCGGCCGACAAAGTAGCTTGATTGCTGATCGTGCACGCGGAATCTGTACTGCTTGCTGTCGCTGTTATCGTGTTTGTAGCTCCCTGTGTCGTACTTGCAGTAGACTATAAACAAGAAATATAAAAACATAATTTCTAGTAATATCTTTAAACAAATTAACATGCTATCCTTTCATAAGATTCAATTTCAATTACCTTAGCTGGTTGATAAGAGAATGATTCGGCGTCCCAATAAAGAAACTGTTGCGTATGACTGTTATAATAATATTGTGAGTTTGGGTCGTAATATAATCCCGTGCTAGGATCATAATAGTAGCCAGATGATTCGTCATAATGATAAGTGCTAACGTCCGGTACAGCTGCAGAAATAATAAATATAAGATAATTTTAAAGATCCAATTTAAAATGAATTTAAAAAGTGTATCCTATAGAAACTTACAGTATACTTTCCCATCGCTGGAGTGTGCGGGAACCCTTCCACTGGCTAATGCCGTACTGGTGGGTGCAGTAGGGGTCGGTCGTCCCTTCACGTCGTCGGTTTCACTTCCCAGCTTTCTAGATGCCTGCAATTGTTGTATAGCGGACTGCGCTACCGCCGCGGCCGCGTTAACTCGGTCTGTTTGATTCAGGGACGGCAATGTGATCGCCGAACCCTGCATTATTTGATTTTGATAGTACTGCGTGTAATACTGAAGATAATGGGCCTTTTGTGCAGGCGTTTTGGCATATAAGTTGGCACTGTATTCAGCCAATTGAGCGACGTCGTCCAAGGTGTACCTCTGTGGCTGAGTGTCGTTCGACTTCCACGCATTCGTATTATTAATTTGATGAAGTTTACAGTACGTTATCTCCACTTTCCTGCCGTCGACCACCAGTCCTTGTTTTGTGAGCGCGGTATGCAAGTACATGGCATCTACTACATTGCCCATCTCCAGATAGCACACTCCTCTGGATGTATTTGTGAGAGAATCGCGACCGATGCGAATACTACGTATCGGCATAGACGACAGATTCTTCATCGCTTGTAGAACCGAATCCTCAGTCGTTAACACATCCAATCCCCGTAAAAGTACGGTGTTCGTGGGATGCGGGCTGATTTCGTCGCTACCTTCCCCGCCCTCCTCGCTTTCCGCTCGCGAGGCGGAACACTTGAAGCAAGTCTCACGTCGTTTGAAATTGTGTGCCCCACACTGTACGGAACAAATGTAACAGTGGTGAATTATTCATGAACGTGATATATATATTCTATGAAAGAGCAAACCCATTTACTCATGGTACGCACCTTAACACAGTGCCAATCCTGCGTATTTTTCGCCGGCGGTTTATCCACATGGCACTCTTTCGGTATACTGTACTGCATCAGTGCGCGATATTGATCCTGCAGCATCAGCACTCCCTGAAACAGAGAATTTCAGTGTTATCCCGTCCAACGTCTTCCTAAGGCCTCTTGTTTATCCCGTAAACTTTCTTCTTGGTTGACGAAATTATAGTTTTCTACTTCATAGCTTTCTGTCTCGAACAAACAGCGAACAAAGCCTCGTGGGCTTATTAACGTGGGCCATTCCACACCGCTTGCAGACCGACTTGTTCATGCGCGACTTTATGTGGACAATCGTAATTTAAACTTCCGTAAGTGCAGGCAAGAAACACGAGAATTGCTCGCGCGTATGAATTTTTATGCGAATAAAAAATTCTTTCGTGCATAATCTCCGTAGAGACTTTGAACGTCGTAAGTGATTGCATCAAGAACTAAGCGAAACGGAAGAAGCAAAGACACAAGTATAAAAGTATAAAAGCGGATTACACGGATAGCAAAAATTGTCGTTCGGAATGATTGTCGTGCCAAATAGAGAATACGTGATCAAAATGATATATAAGACGACTGGAATGACCCTCCTCCGATCCTCATTGTTAGTCTACGAATTTTTATGATAGATAAAAGCAGACGCGACGCGGCGGAATCTCAGTCAATCGCAAAACTTAAGCCGATATTGCGCGAATATTGCGAGCGAATTAAGAAAAGTCTGCAAAATATGTGGGGATTCCTAGATAAATAATTAGATACGGTAGATTGAAATAGTTTTTTATAGGTGCACAGCCGTGGCCACGGGGAGGGCCAGAGGGCTGCGTTACCGTGCCTTGCCGCCACGGGGCAGTCGGTGGCACGCGTGTGACAACGCATCTTGGGTATCTGGACCGAACTTCTTTCTACCTGTTTCATCTCCATCCATCGTGCGGCCTCCTGAGTCGCGTTAAACTCGACGAATGCGAAACCTCGCGAAGCACCTATACAGAGCAAATACACACATATCCAGAGTTAATCCACGTTTGTGCCTGGGTTTCTCTACTCTGAGAGGGCAGGCAATCACAGCACCGACCATTGACTGACTGAGTTTCAAACGAAGTGTCTCTTCGCTTCGTCGCTTGCATTCATTTTCCATTTACCTAAATTTCAGCAGAACGAATTCCGTGCGAGAGACCGCAGTTCACCGATATACGTGATCGGGATACGTATATAATTTAATGTTTAAAGTTACAGAATTTTTGTTTCTCTCAAACGCCGAGATAAAAAAATTTTTTTCACCCTTCTTTTACCCTTTTACCACGTAAACTTTTACCACGGATGAGAACGACGTAGAGACTTTTGCGAATAAAAAGACGCCGGCAACAAAAACCGATCCCGGACACATGTTAATCGTGTATATACTGTTTATAATCTATAGTCGAGCTTATAGATCACTAAGAAAGACATCGTTTTAATAATTTACAATATTATTTTATTTTCACTTGAAATATGAATCTTGAAAAGTGAGACAGTAAGGAAAATTCAAGTATAAATATCTTTTAAACAATTAGTAAAAATCAATAGATATATTCTCGATATATCCATTTTAACGCATTTATCTTTCAATTTTCCTTGAAGCTTTATATTACAAGAGAAACAAAAGAATAGTTGTTATTACTAAAATAATGTCTTCATATGTAACAAGAGTATCCTAACTAAAGAATTGTTATATGCTCCTATAATTATAAATATAAGTTATATTATCTTACTTGAAGTAAGTCAAGAATCATTAAAAAACGCGAATTTTTTTGTAGATAATTGTATTAAATTGTATTAATTGTAAGAAAATTTAATAAAGCTTTTATTGAGCGGTTTCATGTGATCTTGACAAGTAACTTAATGTCCTCTTTCAAAATCCCTCTCCTATATTTTTCTATACTTACCTTTTACCAAGAATATATAATAATCAATAGCCAAACCAATAATATTTCGAAGAATATGTATGGTTGGTATCAAGAAATATATAATAAAAATTATTGAAAAATTCTAAATAAATAGTAATTTGTAAGAAATTCTTGTAAACTTCATATACGATACGGTTTTTGTTCCGTTTATGCAATTTAAATCGGTAAACGCTAATGGTTGTATAAGCCTAACGATACGCAACAATATTACAAGTAACAATTCAGTTGAGCTCAGTATGTATACGATAATTACATTATAAGGATGTTCAGATTTTTAAACACAGTGTAATAGTTACCTGTATCTTTTTTACGAATCAGCCTGATGTCCTTAGGCATGAGACCACAGTTGAGGATGTCTTGCCGCACCTGTGATACACACATCATGATAATAATAGTGATGCCATGCTCGATAATGCTGGCTCACGATGTGGCCACTATGTTAGGCCACAAAGTTGACAACCTACGTCATTTTCAGTAATATGCTGAGCGAGCCCACGTATCATTATGGTGTTGTTGGGCGATTGTGATTTGTAGTGGATCCCTTCCATGGACGAGCCATAGGCACGACCATGGTCATGCTCAAAGTCCAAACTTTCTCGACTATGATCGTCGTCGCGATCGCGATCCCGATCCTCCCGTTTCCCCCTACGGTCCCTATCTCTATCCCGATCCCTGTCGCGTCTGGAACGGTCTCTCTCTCTGTCCCTGTCTCTATCCCTATCCCTATCTCTTTCTACAGAGTCTCTATCTCTTTGTCTCCCATAACGATCCTCGCGATCCCTATAGCTGCGATCACGATCGTCTCTGCTACGATCTCTCCTATCCCTCGAACGATCCCTTTCGCGGTCTCTGTCTCTTCCACGGTGATTTCTGTAATCCGGACTACGACGGTCCCTATCACGGTGATCGACATCATGGTGCTCCGAATATTCCGGCGACCTGTTGTTTCCATAATCACTGCGGTAGTCATAGTCAGAATTGTGACTTCTTCTTTCTGGCCCGTAGCCAGGCTCCCAAGGGTCGATGTTATTATTGCTGTACATGTCGTTTGCACATTTATTCAATTTCTGGAAGGAAAAACAAAATAATTATTTTCTCATATCTTTAATTAAGAAAATTCTAGTTTTATATACATGTATATAACTGTACGACATATATTCCAAACAAAGTGACAAAATAATAGTTGATAGTTTTATTTAACAAGGAAAAATTTAAAACATTAATTCCAATGTCATTTCTTTCTTTTTGTAAGTGTATGTACAAATATGTATTCCAGTATACTGGGATACATGTAAGAAGGTAAATATAAGTTATGTATTTAATATTTTATTTTTCTGACATTTCTAAGTTGTATTGTTGACAAAAGTATATTATACTCGAGATATCCTGATTTCATATATAAAATTAAAATTTAATCATACATTCTTTAATCAATTCGAAGAAAATAAAAATGCACTTTAATTTCCAAAGTAATATTTGAAAACGGAGATACGCGCGTAACAGTGACAAAAATAATAGAAATATACCATATTATATACATTAACTTAAATAAGGAACTATAAAAACTATCACAATATTCCAATACGTTATTAAGACACGGATCTTGACACGGATATCTAAATGTCCTTTCAAAGGCTTCAAAACAAATTCAAATTCTTCGTCTAAAAAAATCGTGACTGCTTAAAGATATTGGAAAAAAAAAAAAAAAAAAAAAAGTAGAAATCGATTCAATGCAGCAGCTTTTTATATGCATCTCGACAGTGACGCGCTTTACGCCAAATGATACTCCGGAACAAGCAGCAACGACCAGACGAAGAGCGGATTGTTGGGCGTTCCGAGACTCCCGAGTCCCGAATGCGACGCGTCCGCCAAACGCTTCGAATAAAAACACGCGGCTCGAACCGGATATCTCGGCGAAGCCACGACGCGGGCTGCGGAGTCCCTGTCGCGGGCGTCAGGCTACTCCGTAGCGTCGATGAATAAATCTTACCCGCTGCAACGATTCCTCGTCCGCGTGCAACAAACTTAGCTCCGAATCGATGATGACGGGCAACTCTGCGACGCTCGGCGAACCGCAAACGGCGAACCGCAAACGGAAAATTAACGTGATGCGCGGACAATGGCGTTGCCGAGCCCCTCGTTCGATCCGCAAAATATGGCGAAGATGAGCCGAGCGAAACTCATTACGTGTACCTCGAGCTTCGATTGTAAGAATCGTGTAGAACCGCGAGTCACCTGGAGAGCTGGAGATCCGTTCTGGGCAACGGAAGTGCGTAGTTTCTCTAGACGGACCGTCTATTGGCTCTTTCGCAGTCATCGCAGCCAATCATTTTTCGTTAAGTTTTGCCACCCCAAGAAAAGCGGAAGGCTAATTAGCCGCCGTGCGGACCCTCCAAAATTATTTACAATTAGAGCAAAATATTTAAATATAAAACACGTTGTTTCTAATTTAATCTTTTTTTTTCATGACGAACAATAAATATGAACAATTCTACTTACTTTAATGCAAGTTTTTAAATTAGTTTTCATATAAATGTAATATTGTTAGTAGAAGAATTGTGATAATTTTAATTGCTTGATAAAGTTAATTGCAGCTTTAATAAATAAAATTTTTGAAATTGCAACGCTCTCAGTTGTGATTTGTACAACTTCTTACTTTTTAAATTATTAATTAATTTTCAAAGTTTCACAGCTTGAACGTCTTGAACCATCAGACTTAAAATTTTTAATTTTTAGATTCATGAAATTTTTATTAATGCCCTTATTTAATTACATTTTTTTGATACCTTTTTTATTATTGAAGATTTATTAAATATTTAAAATAAATATTTTTTAAATATTTTCGCTATTTACGTATACATATGCATGAGCGAATTATGACCACATAATTACGAATACACTGTCGTGATGTTATAAATATTTAACACGCATGTTCGAATTTCGAATACGCACATGTGGTGCAACTTTGCATCATTTCACATTTGTGATGTCTGTGTACGCAACTTCAGGGCAACACAACGCCATCTCATAGCATATTACAGATTCTTCGCTCATTTCGCTGTGTTCTCCATCGACTCCATCGTGTTTCATTTCATCGCGACAGTATCGTGCAGTACTATCGTGAGCTTCATTCGATAAATCGGAAAAATGGCCACCCGTCTGCTAAAAATTAGCAGCGCCCTGCGCACATATTCTAATAAAACCAGCCTCGTAAAGGTAAAACCGCTTACATTTCACGATGTGCAGTCATCGTATCGTAATAGCGGTTTTTAGCTTCACAGTCGATCCATTCATAGTTGCGCACGAGCTAACCTAGAGATATGTCTCCTTCGTAGCCTCCCCTTACGTAATAAGAAAAAAATAATGATTTTAGGATATACAATGTGCAAAAACTATCTAAACAATTATTTTACGTTATTTTGTTGTCAGATTCAATAAAATTTGAAATGCATTCGAATACATATCTACCTTACTTGGTCAATATTTCTTTTGACAGATGTGTAATTTGATGTATGTGATTCCTCATAAACAAGAACATTTAGTAGTACACATATATACCTTGTCATTAATTAATTAGGAATATTAATGTAATGGCATTTATTGAAATTTAAGATTCATGTCTTATGCCATATAAAGTTTTGTTTAGTAAAATGTTAGATGTATTCAGATGTTTAGTAGAAATGTAATGTATTAAAAGATATTTAGATTTATTAATAAAAGATTTATAATTTTGTTATAGTAAATTAAATGTGTATAAATTATTGTATATTTTTAATGGGAGGTATATATTACTTGAGCTTTTTTAATGCATTCAGGTATCAAAACAATGGCAGTCAACCGCCGCTTCCTTGAAAGAAACACTCATCAATCAACCAGCTACCAGAGTTACAACTTTGGATAGTGGAATGCGAGTTGCCAGCGAAGATAGCGGAGCTGCAACAGCTACTGTCGGTCTTTGGATAGACTCAGGCAGTCGATATGAAACAGATGAGAACAATGGTGTTGCTCATTTCATGGAGCATATGGCTTTTAAGGTAAACTAAATAGCGTCACTAATGAGGAATAATAATTAGTTGGATTAGTGACTTTTGGTATAGTTCTTCAAGTTCCGTGCAGTAATTTGCCTGTAATCACGTTGGAGCAAATTAAATTTTGAAATAATAAAACTATAATATATGATTCTATAAGTTGTATAATTTTATGTTTAGCCTTTTAAATAAGTCATTGTTATATCTTCTACTGATATTAGAATCTTTTGTTTATAGGGAACCGCTAAACGATCTCAAACTGATTTGGAATTAGAAATAGAGAATATGGGAGCACATCTGAATGCTTACACAAGTCGAGAACAAACAGTGTTTTATGCAAAATGCTTGTCGCAAGATGTACCGAAAGCTATTGAGATTCTCAGTGATATTATAAAAAATTCTAAGCTGGGCGAAAATGAGATTGAAAGGGAACGTGGTGTTATCTTACGCGAAATGCAGGAAGTTGAAACGAATTTGCAAGAAGTTGTATTTGATCACTTGCATGCTGCTGCGTATCAAGGTACATCCTTAGGACGAACGATACTGGGGCCTACTAAAAATATCAAAAGTATCTCGCGAGACGATCTTGTTCAGTATGTGAAAAATCATTATGGACCATCCAGGTAAGATTCTTGTCGATTGGTCATTACTTTATGTAGCTAAAATCTACTATCAGTGATCGAAAAATGCAAATATCAATTTCTTTAGATTCGTATTGGCTGGTGCTGGTGGTGTAGATCACAATCAATTAATCGAACTTGCTGATAAGCATTTCGGCAAAATGACAGGACCGGAATATGACGCCATTCCGGACTACGTTAAATCTTGTCGCTATACGGGCTCCGAAATAAGAGTACGTGACGATTCGATTCCTCTCGCCCATATTGCGATTGCTGTCGAAGGTATTAGAAATTAATGTTCTAGATGAATTGATTGTAACGTTTTATAAAATAATCAATAAATATTTTGGTTATAGGTGCTGGATGGCCTGAGGCAGACAACATTCCTCTGATGGTCGCAAATACCCTCATCGGAGGATGGGATCGTAGTCAAGGAGGAGGCGTAAATAACGCAAGCAGTTTAGCTAAAGCTTGTGCAGAACAAGGATTATGCCATAGCTACCAGAGTTTCAATACATGTTACAAAGTATGTATTAAATAAATGTTGCTCATTCGCGTGTGAAAACATGGTCGCACAACAATTAATGCACGTATTGAATCGATTCGAGTAAATATATCATTTTTTAATTTTGTAGGATACAGGACTTTGGGGTATATACTTCGTTTGTGATCCTATGCAGTGTGACGATATGGCAGCGCATATTCAACATGAATGGATGAAACTGTGCACGTCGGTTACTGAGAAAAATGTGGCACGTGCAAAGAATATTCTTAAAACCAACATGTTCTTACAGTTGGACGGGACTACTGCCGTTTGTGAAGATATTGGCCGTCAAATGTTATGTTATAATCGCCGTATTCCACTCCATGAGCTCGAGATGAGGATAGATGTATGTAGTTTTTGTTATATGGATTAAAACACTATTATACAAGAGTCTTAATATTATAAGGAAATTTTCTCTAATTAACGTTTATATCTTTCTATGTATGTGTATATAAGATGCGTCAAAGCATAAATATTCAGTACAAAAAGAGTAAACATCCAACAGGATTTATTGTAGTGAAATTTTATTTGTTTTAGAAGATATTTAGAAAATATATTAATAATTATGTAATTTTTATTTTTCAGAGCGTAACTGCTGAAACTATTCAAAATGTTGGTATGAAATACATTTTCGATCACTGTCCAGTGATCGCGGCAGTTGGTCCTGTTGAAAATTTACCGGATTACAATAATATTCGTGGAAGTATGTATTGGCTCAGGGTGTAACCATCTTCAAGCATCAGTTATTAATAAATTTTAGCATATTAATTAGAAATAAAATAGAACTACGATACGCATATGTCTGCTCTACTTCTGATGAAATATCCGTACAAATTGATAATACTTATAAATTCGATTTCTAATAACAATTATAAAAATTGTGTCTTTGTCTATATGAGATTGTAGTTTTATTTTGCCAAACATTTACCAAATGTTCATCGATGTATATTGTCTGGCGAAAATAAACACAGTTGAAAATATGTTTTGGATAGTTCCCCAATATTATATAATTTAAGAAATAAATATTAATGCAAGCTTGTAGAATTGTCCTCAAATTTATTCTATAATATTAGAATGTATATCTTATCGCTAAATTAATTTTTTTATATATATTTAGAATATTATGAATTCGTGTCTATAAGACTGTAAAATAATATAAAAAGAAAATGAATATTCCAAAACAAATGCACGATTATAAAAGATGATAGCAACAAGATAAAAATAATTTCTATATAAAAGCAATTTTTATTTGATTTATCAAAATGGCATGTATAAGCAATAAATTGATAATATATTTTTATTTACATAGTACACATACAATTTATGATGTCATGAATTCTAGAAATAAATACAAAGGAAGCAGGAATATTTCAATAGCTATTTGTACTTTTCTGGACTGTAATTTACAGACAAATACATGTCTGTATTTGGACTGTATTTATTATACTATATGAACTGTACTATGATAATTCTAAATATGTTTAAAATAAATTTTAAATCTTAAGTACAGACATAAATTTCAGTAAAATAATTAAACGTGCTTTGTAATTATATCATTAATCGATAAATATTATTTACTTGCTTAACAAATACAGAAATGAAAATAGGATATGATCGATATTACCATATTAAAAAGCAAAGTAGAATATAAATATGGTAGAATTTGAGAGATTACATGTCTGTACTGGAGAATTGAATCGTAAAATTACGTACTACTACTACTCTTTGGCATAAATGAGATTGTGCAAATCTGAAATTAACCTCTTTTTTTTACCTATATATATAGATTATAAAAAGATACAAAATGTTTTGTTTTGTTAATTCTATATTAATTAAAGTTTTGTCAGCTCAAACATTAAGTGATGAATAAATTTGTTAAATAAATAAGCTAATAAAATAAAAATGTTGGAGTTAAAATGTAGATATATTTTAGTGTAGAAAGAAATGGGTATAGAAATATGTATTTCCTGCATATATTTACAAAAATTTGTGACAATGCTTGTTTGCCTTATATTCTTCGAATATCCATTCTTGCACACATTCTTTTAATTTTATTATCTTATTATTATTATGTATGTTGCGCAGATCTAAATAAGCTTTATATTTCAAGGGGAATAAATGTTTGAATTACTAAGTGTTAATTACAAATTTTCTATCATTTTGTAATCATGAAATTTTTGCACATTTCTTGCATAATTAATATCTATAGTATCATATTTTACAAAGAAGGTAAATGTCTTTTCGTACATCTGATAAATTCAAATAAATCTATATAAAAAATAAAAAATACGAAAATTACTTAATTAATTTTTAGAAAAGTGAACAATGTTATATATAATTATCTAATACAATGTCTTACGACGCGAAAAAGATACTAAACTAAAGAACTAGAAGAAATAAAATATTTGAGATTCAACGAAACATTTCCAATCTAAATGTAAAATGTTTATCATAACAAAGAAATTTGAGATTCAACTTTTGTATTACAATGCCTTAACTAGTATGTAGATATAAATATTGAGTATATATCAATTGTTATATTAATTTTGGAAATAATTAGGCAAAATATATAATAACAGCTTATTAAAAATTGCACTCATGACTATGCTTTAAGCATTCTAATGTAAATTTACACTTGGCGCGAGACACTACCGTGTCTCTTGATTAGAATAAAAATTTTGTAAAAATAAAATACATTGTATTAGTAGTTTTCTCTCTTGGTAAAAAAAACTAATTAAATGGTATATAATTAGTAATATGTCACAAACTATATTCTATTCGCACATGAAATGATCCTAAAGTTTTCTCCTCTTTGTCTGTCTGGAAGTTCTGTTATTTTACAATAAATTGTAATTATTAGTTTTATCAAATATGGCTACAAAATAACTATCTGCCTTGATTGCTCGATGGTGCTGTGCTTTGAGTAGGAGAAATACTATCCTTACAAACTTTAGCAGTCATTTCGGCTAACGGTTCTAATTCCTTAGGATTAATTAAATCAAATTCTGTCACAAAATAGTAAAAATGCTTGTAACAAGTATTCACGTGCGCTTCCTAAAATAATAATAACGTACTCATTCAAAGATCTCTGTAATGTAGTAAAATATTAAAAGTACTCCAATCGATATACTTACTGCTCCTATTGCTACAATGCGATCAAAATGATGGATGTACACATGAACGAAAACTCGAAAGAGGCGTGTCAAGATTTTTCTACATAATGGTATAAATGTTTTGGGAAATGGCACATCTGTAATAAAATGATTTGATTAAATCTTGATATAAAATAAGATCATTCTATATTAAATAGAGTAATCTTATAAAACATTTGTCATAAAACAGATGTCAAACCTGTTGACACTGGAAAAACTGTCTCGTTATTTATTTGAGTTTCAATCCAATCCATAAGAAGAGCAACGTATTGTGGCGCTGGTAACGCTGTTGGCTTTTTATATTTTTCACCGTCTGCCCACAAATATTCAAAACGTGCTCCACCGCTCATTGCTGGACAAGACGCTGAATCGCAGTACTCGGATACAGTACCATATATAAGATTTATTCTATTGAAAAAATCCACAACTAAAAAAGAAAGAAAAATATATATAATTATTATATTCTCTCCAGTATTCTCTTCATATAAATAAGATATTTGTTTATAAAATGAGATAAGATTGAAATATTTAGGATATTTTTCTCAAGGTAGGATCAAGAAAATATCAAAATATTTTTAACGAAACTTTTACATAACTTTAAACTTTTATATTGCTAAATTGCTATTAAATATTTCACGTACCGTGAACGGCGATCCAGTCATTCATATCTTCTCCGGGAGGTAATTTGACGACAGATCTCAGATTGATCCCAGAATTAAGAGACGCTTGAGCTTGCTTGTATAAAGAGTAACGCAATGTTCCGTGAGCAAACTTTTTCTTCGGCCTAAACGTCTGCAATTGCAATACATATGATAATATGCAAACGCATTTCTTTAACAATTGTAAAATACAAGAATACAAATTAATTTTCACAACATGTTACGCTATGTATATTGTATATTTAAACGACATTAGACAACATTAGATAACAATTACGGAAAAGGCGAGTTATTGTAGGTTTTAAACAAAAATTAATTCTAGGTTAGTGTACGCCACAAATCCGTCTTTACCTTGCCTTTCTGGAAGAATTCTATAAATCCGCTTAATGTGGTCATCGTGCACGCGAAGGTTTACTATTATTCCCAGTTATATATTCTCGTCAGAAATTCGAGAGAAGAAACACACTTTGCCTACGCGCAGCTCCGAATTTTCATCTTAGAGATCACGCTATGCTCACCGGCATTTCAAAGGAAAAGCACAGGCGAGCTGCGACAAGATACTCGTTTTAATTGTGTCCCGGACACTTTTTGTTTCAATACACTCCAAATGCGTTGAACGTGATGTTCTCGATCGGAATGGTCGGATGTGTCCTGCAACGTTCTATGACCCGTGACGGCTATGAGCTGTGACCAGAATCACCAAATATGACAGATCGCACTGATCGCAGTTCGCAAATTGTGATGATGCATTCGTATAGCATCGACAAGGTACTATTGAAGAGTTGAAGCCGATCGATCTTACGTGAAAATTCGCGTAACTGCTAAAATTTGGACCACACTTACAATTATAACATTAATTTTGTGATTTATTATTATACTGATACTTCGCAGATGCATATGTATATATCTAGACGACATGATAATATATAAATTTTTCATTTAAACTTGCTATATTATCTACATTTGACTTTTCTTTGATTTTTCCATGCGGATGATGAGATTTAACAAAATGCAATTTTATCAGTCTTTAATATCGCCTCAATAGCAATTACCTACTTTAGCAGTTATTTTAACGAGTTTATAGAATACACGAGGTCTGTTCTATTTCGAGTTCAGGATATTCAGCAATTTTGGGGTCAGCACATTTTGGAACGCAGCCAATGTCGGTGCTTCTCAGTTTTCTGCGGGCGCAGAAATTCATTCGCGGTTGCTCGTCTTCGGTAACGCCTGGTTAGTGGTTTTCGAATATTCTCGCGCGCGCTCGTCGGTTTGAATCTCCGTTATCCCCGTTCCCGCGCGATATATGCCGCGATTTACATCGTAAAAGTACTTGACGTCGCGAGAGTCGTGAGAGTACCGGCCGAGAGAGTATCTTGAAGAAGGCATTATTGCTCTTGGAATTCTTGGATCGCAGCGCGATATGCGTGTATTGTCCTCGCGACGGTTGCTCCTGGCGAGAGCGGCCAGTGAAGTTGGCCGCGTGATTTACGAAATTCTCTCCGCCATGTTAGCGTCCACTTGCGGGACGTTACGGCCGTGTCGATCGGATCGTATAGCTTTGTTCGTAGCTTCTCCGTCGTAATTCTTCCGTCGCCGTGTAATTAAAGTACGCGCCGCGTCGCGAGATTAATACCGGGAGTGCCGTATATAAAGTGTCGAAAGTATCGCGCAATCATAATAAGCGACGATATTAGTTGCTTTCCATTTACATCAAAACTTAGGTAATTCTCACTTGTGATGTCATTCTGTCTTTATTATTCATTAATTGCCAAAAAGGATAGAACGACGTCACAAGTGAGAATTATCTGAGTTTTGATGTAAATGGAAAGCACCCCTTTTATCGATTTTCGCGCGCGTACATCGACGCGTCGCGCGTCGCCGTCGTGAGTGAATGCGTAGACGGAGTCCTGACGGACTACGGAGATGCGACAACGGGTCAACGGAGGCTGGGAGGAGGCTCGAGGAGAGGAGGAGGAGGCCTGGGAGGCATCGGGCGACGGCGGAGCGACCGTGGGGTGAGTAATTCTTATTTTATTATTTTGCTGTCTTATGTAGAGATGGGCAAAACGGTTCATCTCAGTGAGCGGTTCGGAGTCGGTTCACTCCCTAAAGCGAGTCGGTTCTTTCATACGGTTCACTTTACGGTTCTTTTTTCTTTATAAAAATCTTGGTTTATTTATACATACATTATTGTTTATTTCGATTTTTTTATACAGGAAAAACAAATATTAAATAAATAAATGTTATAGAGGAAAAGAATTATAAAAATAGCAAAATTTTTTCTTTATCTAACATTTCTTTCTACAAAATACAAAAAAAATTTACATTTGAGCATGTATTCATAACAGACTTTATACTATAATTTGCATTTTAGATCGTTTTGCGTTACTTAATATTATTATATTCATAGACTTAACTATAATTAACTTTATTAATTACCTTATTATTTACCTTATTAACAGGTTTTGTCTAAAAAATAAAATATTAAGGCTCCTGTTCACTCACTGCAGCCATCTTGGCGAAAAATGTTTGTAAATCCTAATCGCAATCTTCTCTTCTCTTTTTGCTGCCAAAAATCGTTGCTTTTCCGAAGATTCTTTTACTTGAGATAGTTACGAAATTATTCGGTGCAGTAATAACGTAGATATAAATCGTCTGTTTTTATGTGCTTTATTATTTTTGGACGGAGCACAAAACATCGTCTTTTGTCAATGCAACATTTGGTCTCTTAACGTAATACATATTTTATTCTTACACATTAATAGTCTTATGTCTTATCCTACAGTCCGATCGTTTCGTCAAACATCAGTACCAGAGCGGTAGCAACAAAAAGATAAACTTATCAACTATTTTGATTCGTTTGCGACAAAGTATGTACACTACGCTGCTTTATAACGCAAAAATTTAACGTAATGCGTGTCGCGGACCGATCGTGTAGTTACAAGGTGCAAAGATAAAAATGTTACGTGCTTTGTTAGTTCAATCTAAACATATATTAAGATCCTTTGCTTAATAAAGTACGCATATGAATAGTTGGACGACTAGCATAAAGTGGAAGAAATGACATTACGCCGGTTACGCGAAATATACCGTTTAGTCGAGTTGTAACAGACGGAGATATAATGTATAAATCTTCCGCACTCTCTCTCTCTCTCTCTCTCTCTCTCTCTCTCTCTCTCTCTCTCTCTCTCTCTCTCTCTCTCGACTGGTGTCCCTCAGGGCTCTGTACTTGGCCCACTTTTATTTGCTCTTTATATCAATGATATAGGTGGATTCCTGTCTTTTGTTTATCATATGATATTCGCTGATGATGTACAAATATATCTACAATGTACTCGCGCCGACATTCTTCATGGTCTTGAGTTGATTTCAAGGGATGCGAATGCTATTTTGATTATGCTACGTTGAATGGTCTTAAGCTCAATCCTGCAAAATCAAAGGTACTTATTTTTGGTAGTCAGGCTTATGTCAATGATATTGACCTCCATTGTCTACCTCCTATTATTGTAAACCATACGCCTTTACCCTTTGTTAACGAAGCTAAGAATTTGGGCGTAATTTTTACGACTAACCTATCTTGGAAAAAACATATCTTGCATGTCTCTCAAAAAGTGCATTATTCTTTGTACAAGCTTAAGTTTAACAAAAACTCCTTGTCCACTAGGTTAAGGATAAGGCTGGTATTAGCTTTAATTATGCCGCACATTGACTACTGCTGCCTAGTCTATCACGGTTTGACTGGAGAATTGAACACCATATTACAGAGACTTGTGAATTGTTGCATTCGCTTTATATTTGATCTCAAGCGTGACGAACATATTGCTCCGTTCAGGCGACAATTGGGGTGGCTTACAGTTGAAAACAGGAGGTTATACTTTCTTGGCTGTCAAATGTTTCGCATTCTTCGCATGCACTCTCCCTCGTATCTGCGTGACAATTTCGCTTTGCTTGATCCGCTATTGAGGAGGATCCGATCTGATCGTCGTCTTGATGCATCCCAAACCTTTCATATTCCTTCCCATAGAACTACCACCTATAGAAACTCTTTTCATCTTTCATCTATTTACTTTTGGCATTCTCTTCCAGGCAATATTACCTCTGCTTCCTCAATTGTCTCCTTCAAGGGTCTTCTCAGGGCGTATTTGTTGGCAGGTGAGGTTGCATGATATCGATTGCTGGTGCGGGGCTTTTGATGGCGTTTTCCCTGTTATCGGCTTGTAAGTTGTGCAGCGTCTTATTATTCTTAGTATTAGTTTTAGTTTTATTCTACTTACGTTGTTCCTATTTTTAAGTTGCGTTAGTTCTAGTCCTTTTACAGCGTATACTGTTATAATAAGCTACTGGTTGTGCTCTACACTTAACCGATTTGTGTAAGAGAGAGCATGCACATTTTGCTTTCTTTTTGTATTGTTAATATTTGCCCTATAGTTTTTCTTGGGCATAATAAATTTAATCTATCTATCTATCTCTCTCTCTCTCTCTCTCTCTCTCTCTCTCTCTCTCTCTCTCTCTCTCTCTCTCTCTCTCTCTCTCAGACTCTTATGGCGGATTCCGACACTTTCAAAGTTTAACTCCAGCGCAATATTTCGCCGGAATTCGATCTCCGGCATATGCGAAGAGAGAAGCGATATTACGTCGTGAATGTCGCGTCTTATCTTGTTTGCATGGTCGTGATATATATTATTTGCACGATTTTTCGCGAATTAATTACGCGAATGAGCTAATACGGAAATATGCAGTCGTGCGGCGGCCGCGATTGTTTCTCGCGTCAGCATTTTAAAATTAAACTTTTGTTAAAATGACATTTAAAAAATTTAACGGGCGCGATAGTTATTTATTTTAAATATCGATTATCTTGCTTTAATGTAAAAATATTTCTATGTTACAGATCAACGCAGGGTATAACTTACAACCAGGGGCTAATGTTGCGCATTTGGCCATACAAGCAGCTGCCCGAAACGCTGACTGACGGAGTTAAGCAACCATCGAAAACCGCGTATCGATAAAATCGAGCTATCTTTCCCCGATCGCAGAAGAACATGCGGGGAAACTTGTGCCATGTTTTATATGGATATAATGTAAAGAAACTTTAACAATAAACGAGAACCATTTTTTAAATAATTTCTGGAATAAGTGTGTACGGTTTGTTTCATCCTTATTGAATTCACAAGTATTTGACGCACGACAATTTCAAAAGATGAAACAATTTTCTCATACTGTGAAGTTCCATGAGTGTAAAAAAAAACAAAATGTACATGATTGAGTTGCATTTAATTACGAAAAAAGTTTTTAAAAAATGTTCAATAACCGTCAGAAAAATTCTACAAAAAAATCAATGGTCTAGACATCATCTTCACCTTGCACAGTTTTCTCAATCTCTAACGCTTTCCGCGCCATGGTAACCGCGCCACCCTCGGTTTCGTGACCGCCGACGTACAAATCGGGATGTACATGTAGAGCGCCTTCAATTCCACAGGCTTCGACAAGGGTATCATGGCTCATACCACCCCACGCTTTCGGAAATAACATTCTGTACACCCAACATTCCTGGACACAGCCAATACAATAAATGTTTCTAACCTTCCAAATGACATACTTTATTGATGGCGACACGTTCATCTCCTTTTCCAGTTTAAACAGATACTCTTCATACGATACAACTTTCGACAACATTATTATCTCTCCGCTCGGATCGACCTTACAAGAATGTTTTACATTAAACGATAATCGAAAATATATCCAAAACAAAAAGACAAATTATAGAGGAAGAGTTTTCCTTACTTCGAATCGATTCTCCACAGCGTGTCGCACGATGTCCATTGACGGTAACCGAATGTTTTTTGCGTCTTTTACAATTTCCAAAAATTCCTCCCGAACCAAAGCCATGGCTTTTTCAAACTGTTTGTCTTTTTCCTCATCCTGGCTATCCCACAGTGGATTCAGTCTGCATACGCGCGCACTTAAATCAGTATATGATTCTAATTTACACCTGAAACAAATGCAAGTGCAATAACTTTGGTGTAGCATACTGCGCAGTATGCAATATCACAAGCGTCCACTTGCAATGACTCTGTACGTATCGTACTTGTGCTCATTCATAGTATCGATTTCCGAGATTAGCTTCGCATAAATAAACGTAAACATTTCATTAATAATTCTGTCCTCTGTTACGTCCGAAAGTACATTTCTCAATATCTCATGACCGAATTGGTAGTAGATCAGTACCGCACTGGTTAGTTTTACTCTGCCATGATGTTCTGGTTTCCTTATAATGGTATTAATCCATTCTTGGAATTCTCTGATACCAAAAAAGAATATATAACGATGTGGCGGAAACAGAGGAATTTTCTTTATAATGGCGCATATAATTAAATAGTACAAATATATTTTACTTCATGTTATGATCATATCGATGTCTGGAAGGATCATATTCTCCGCCAACACCTACCACGATATCACAGGTATCTAAGACACTTTTATCTTCAGATCTAAAAATTTAAAGGGTGTGTTCTCCATGAGTTCTGCAATTTAATATTTTCTATTTATTTTGGCCGATATTCATAGTCGGATCTCATATTTAAAACCGTCTTAAGTACGATCTTAAGATGTTATGAACCAATCACAGAGCCGTATTAGCATCTTAAGACATTATTCTTAAGACAGTCTTGAAATAAGATCCGAATGTGAATACGGGCCATTGTTTCGATAATATAACTCATGCCAATTGCCTTTCTTGATTTTATCATTTAAATGCGTTAAAACTCTTGGCTTTCAGTTAAGGATTATTACCTCACTATAGACGCATCCTTGTATTGTGGTAGCAGTTTTAAGAGTGCGCAGGCAAGGACCTCAGAACAATGGAAATGTCCGTTGTGCGTGCCGATCCTCACGGTCGATTTTCTTGACATTGTTCTGGCCGTTCTGGGATCCGGAGCTCCGTCGATTAACCACCTCATTCGGCATGTTATATTCCTGAAATATTGAAATGTTCGGAAATGATGCAGAAATATTTCATTAACATTTCATGTATAATTAACTGTGCATCTGAACTATTTCAGAAATGTACCTACATCATGTTTTTTTTAATATTGCATACAACAATATTTCTGAAATCTTTCGGTTTCCGTGAGAAGGTTGGAGAATTTGCGCGCTTCTTGATATAATCGACTGAAAACTGTGATTATATCATACAAAATTGCGAGATTTATAATGCTATATCAAGTAAATATATATTTAATGAATTCTCATCAGATTGTAGCAAAACATGAGTTCCACCAGAAGCTCTTTTGTATGCAGAAGTTCTTTAAGTTGTGTTTAGATACCTTAACGTTGCACGCCAAAGAACGTACGTTTTATATTAGGAGTTCGTACCTCTTAAACTGACTGTTTTCCAGCAGAGAGTGGCTAAAAGATGCCTGAGAATGCGTGCTTACTTGCTGTCGGGAAAAACGAACTTCTTCCTTTTGTGTTGACACCTCTGCCTCTTTTCAGAGGTCACCAATTCAATACGGCTAGTATGTTGTTGAAGTTGGTTTATTAAGGCGTATTTACACGAATACTGTTCGAGATTCTCTTTCTATATTTGTTGGTGGGAAAATCGAACGGTGTAACCCGTCCAATGACGCCTTTATGTACGCAAAATGTGCACGTTGAACTACGTAGCCATGAATATTTCCGGCAGGTAACACACATACGTACATGCGAAACTTGTCGAGTACACATTTAAAACATCTATCTGAAATTAGAGAAGTTCGAGAATAACTGTATTTTGTATTACACAAAAATCGCGTGTTATAAGAAAATATATGAATCACATAAGTGTCGTGAACATCCAAAGTTTCTTACATTACCGCATTTGATTGCCATAGAGTAGGGAGAAACTAAATAGCCGGAGAAGAAAGTTATTAAGTAAATTCTACGTAAATTATGCGGATGAAGATGATCACGTTTGTTATCGCACAGCAAAAATAGAAGCGTTCTTTTATAAAAAAATAAGAGATTAGATAATGCAGAATCTTCTTATGTGGTAAATATCAGTATCAGTATAATAGGAGAGCAGGAGAACATTTGACAAAGTTATAATCGATTCAGAAAATTCGATTCATAAATACATGTGCGCGAAAATGAGAGATATTCTACTTTATATGTGCATTGTCACATGTCACATTAATTGCAATAAAAAAAGAGTCATCACGGTCGGTCTCGCTCCGCGTGTACTTGGCGCGAGACACTACCGTGTCTCTTGACTCCGCTGTTGCGCATCGGCCGGTTATTGTTTTATTTCAATGGATTTGTAAAATTAAACATGTCACTCGATTTATTTTACAAAGTCCGCTCGTATTTTTCGTCCGTGTTCCGAAAACGGCGGCAAACGACTTCATTCTGAAGCCGCGCGACACGACGCGATATGTGAGTCAAATTGACGGTTGAGAAAAGTGAGACCAATCATCCAAAAGAACGTAATCTAAACTCTAAAGCACAGCCCTGGTAAAAATTACCGTTAGAAACAGTTAGAAACAGATAGAATTTCTGATGGTATGTAACGGAATCCTATCCGCTGTAACTGCAAGCTTGTCTAGCTCTATCCGTTTCTGTAAGCAGCACTATTGTATCTGCAAATACAGACAGAAAATGTAACGACGTATAACTGTATCTAATGGAAATCTATCGGCATACAGCATCTATAAGCTTTTGCAATAGAAAAACATGTCTGTTTCTGTCCGCATTCTGTACGCATCAGATGCTGACGGTATCTATCCGTAATTGCGGATACCGCATCCATCTGCATCTGTACGCAATGTCGACCTACAAGAATTTGTCTGCAGTTACGAATACGAATCCTGTCTGTTTCTGTCCGCATTCTGTACGCATCAGATGCTGATGGTATCTATCCGTAATTGCGGATACCGCATCCATCTGCATCTGTACGCAATGTCGACTTATAGGAATTTGTCTGCAACTACGGATGCGAATCCTGTCTGTTTCTGTCCGCATTCTGTACGCATCAGATGCTGACGGTATCTATCCGTGATTGCGGATACCGCATCCATCTGCATCTGTACGCAATGTCGACCTATAGGAATTTGTCTGCAACTACGGATACGAATCCTGTATGTTTCTATCCGCAGTCTGTACGCATCAGATGCTGACGGTATCTATCCGTAATTGCGGATACCGCATTCATCTGCATCTGTACGCAATGTCGACCTATAGGAATTTGTCTGCAACTACAGATACGAATCCTGTATGTTTCTGTCCGCATTCTGTACGCATCAAATGCTGACGGTATCTATCCGTAATTGCGGATACCGCATCCATCTGCATCTTCGCGACGACGCCGCTAGGCGGCGCATGATGGAAAGCGTTTCTCACATTTAAAATACAACCAGCCATAATATATAAGCAGGCGTTCTGTCAGGCGACAACCAGAAAAATTACAGTGTCGTAACTAAAGGAATCCCTTCTCCTGGCGTTTAAAGGTAGAATCTACCTGATAACTACAAACCTCCCACAATGTACATGTATTTGCAGTAATAAGAAATAAATAAAATGCATTTGCAGTTAGAAACGGATAGAGCGGGCAAATCATAATTGCATGCAAATGCAGATAGATATCCTGCCTGGTTTTGCAATCAGATGCGGATAGACATTCAAAATTGGCTACGTATAAAAACGGATAGGATTCATAATTCGTCTGCGCATAGGTTCAGATAGAAGTTCCGTTCCGTTAGGAATCAGTTAGATGCAGTTAGCCTTCCTCATCGTATTTGCGTACACAGTCTTATAGAATCTGCAACACTTTTCATCTGCTTCTATCCGTAATTGCAGGGAAAGAAACGCATAGTAAAACAGTCAGAAACGGATAGAATGCACGTTCTATCCGTTTCTAACGGTAATTTTTACCAGGGAGTATAAGTACATACAGTAGGGACACTGAACTTTTCTAGTGGTCGTCCTATTGATAGTCCCTACTGTATGTACTTATACTGTTACTACGTTTACGCGAGCGTTACTTCTGTAGTAACTTACGATAATTCCTTCGCGTATAAACTGGATTTTCCTTCGCGTAAACGGGATTTTGTAGTAACTACGATAATTTACTCCGCGTAAACGAGTGAATTATCGTAAGTTACTACAGAAGTAACGCTCGCGTAAACGTAGTATGCGTCTAAAGTCAGTATTATCGAAAACGATATATCTCAGTATTTATTGAAACTCCGCGCCGTATATCTGCGTATATCGAGAGCAGTTTGAATGGGACCGCGGCGCTCGGCGCGCGGCGCGCGGCGGCCGGTGCGCGCGTGCGCGGCGCTCGCGGCGGCCGCGACTCTCGGTAACATGAGTAGTGGGGATGTAGTGGGGGTAGGGTACGGCGCGCATTCGTTGTGCGCGGTCAGCGGAGTCAGAGCTCATCTCCGTTACATCCCTGCTACCTAAAGGGTTAAGGAGTTAGAGGGGGTGAAAAAAACGCCAGCGCCCAACTTTAAGATATCAGAAAACGCCCAACGCCATTCGAAGGAGAATCGTTTGTACCCGTTTGTACCTCCGTTTAAATCGTTTGTTTCTAAAAGGTTAAGGAGTTAGAGGGGGTGAAAAAAACGCCAGCGCCCAACTTTAAGATATTGGAAAACGCCCAACGCCATTCGAAGGAGAATCGTTTGTACCCGTTTGTACCTCCGTTTAAATCATTTGTTTCTAAAGGGTTAAGGAGATAGAGGGGGTAAAAAAAACGCCAGCGCCCAACGCCATTCAGAGTAGAATAATATGTTTAAGGTCAGAAATAGAATAATATTCTTGAAGTCAGAAATAAGACAGATAGAATGATACATTCGAATCAGCAATAAGAAAGACAGAAAAATATGTTTGAGTCGGAAATAAGAAAGATATCAGAAAGAATGTAAGGAAGAATATCAGTACGGCGAACCGCCTTCCGCGCAAACACGAATCACGAAGCACTAACATACCGACTCACCCGCACGACTTATACTCACAGGCACTCACGAATCCGCATAGTCCGCAACGACTTAATCCGAATCTCACGCAACGACTTATACTCACCCATACTTACGAATCCGAATACTTATACTCACGCCGATTCACGAATCCGAATCCTACGCATACTCACACAAACTCACGAAACACGAATACTTGAGAAACCGACCGACGGGCATCCCCTTCTCACGTTACCCAACTCTCGGCGGTTGGCCTCGCCATGCCGAACCAGCGTGTCATCGCCGGTGAAATACCACTACTTTCATCGTTTCCTTACTTACTCGGTTAGGCGGAGCGCGTGCCCCGAGGGCTTCGTGCCCCGGCGGTCACGGTGTTCTAGAGCCAAGCGTGTCAGAGTGGCGTGAGGCCTCGCGGCCGATCGCCGTTAATACCCCCGCGTGATCCGATTCGAGGACACTGCCAGGCGGGGAGTTTGACTGGGGCGGTACATCTGTCAAAGAATAACGCAATTCGCCGTACTGATATTCTTCCTTACATTCTTTCTGATATCTTTCTTATTTCCGACTCAAACATATCTTTCTGTCTTTCTTATTGCTGATTCGAATGTATCATTCTATCTGTCTTATTTCCGACTTCAAGAATATTATTCTATCTCTGACCTTAAACATATTATTCTACTCTGAACGACGTTGGGCGTTTTCCAATATCTTAAAGTTGGGCGCTGGCGTTTTTTTCACCCCCTCTAACTCCTTAACCCTTTAAAAACAAACGATTTAAACGGAGGTACAAACGGGTACATACGATTCTCCTTCGAATGGCGTTGTGCGTTTTCCAATATCTTAAAGTTGGGCGCTGGCGTTTTTTTCACCCCCTCTAACTCCTTAACCCTTTAGAAACAAACGATTTAAACGGAGGTACAAACGGGTACAAACGATTCTCCTTCGAATGGCGTTGGGCGTTTTCCAATATCTTAAAGTTGGGGGCTGGCGTTTTTTTCACCCCCTCTAACTCCTTAACCCTTTAGAAACAAACGATTTAAACGGAGGTACAAACGGGTACAAACGATTCTCCTTCGAATGGCGTTGGGCGTTTTCCAATATCTTAAAGTTGGGCGCTGGCGTTTTTTTCACCCCCTCTAACTCCTTAACCTTTTAGAAACAAACGATTTAAACGGAGGTACAAACGGGTACAAACGATTCTCCTTCGAATGGCGTTGGGCGTTTTCCAATATCTTAAAGTTGGGGGCTGGCGTTTTTTTACACCCTCTAATTCCTTTAACCCTTTAGGAACAAACGATTTAAACGGAGGTACAAACGGGTACAAACGATTCTCCTTCGAATGGCGTTGGGCGTTTTCCAATATCTTAAAGTTGGGGGCTGGCGTTTTTTTACCCCCTCTAATTCCTTAACCGTTTAGGAACAAACGATTTAAAAGGAGGTACAAACGGGTACAAACGATTCTCCTTCGAATGGCGTTGGGCGTTTTCTGATATCTTAAAGTTGGGGGCTGGCGTTTTTTTACCCCCTCTAATTCCTTTAACCCTTTAGGAACAAACGATTTAAACGGAGGTACAAACGGGTACAAACGATTCTCCTTCGAATGGCCTTGGGCGTTTTCTGATATCTTAAAGTTGGGGGCTGGCGTTTTTTTCACCCCCTCTAACTCCTTAACCCTTTAGAAACAAACGATTTAAACGGAGGTACAAACGGGTACAAACGATTCTCCTTCGAATGGCGTTGGGCGTTTTCTGATATCTTAAAGTTGGGCGCTGGCGTTTTTTTCACCCCCTCTAACTCCTTAAGCCTTTAGAAACAAACGATTTAAACGGAGGTACAAACGGGTACAAACGATTCTTTTTCGAATGGCGTTGGGCGTTTTCTGATATCTCAAAAATTAACGAATTTACCTCTTGGACGTTTTTTGAAAAGCCTGTATTTCCAGTTCCTTTGAGATACAAACGATTTAAACGGCGGTACAAACGGGTACAAACGATTCTCCTTCGAATGGCGTTGGGCGTTTTCTGATATCTTAAAGTTGGGCGCTGGCGTTTTTTTCACCCCCTCTAACTCTTTAACCCTTTAGAAACAAACGATTTAAACGGAGGTACAAACGGGTACATACGATTCTCCTTCGAATGGCGTTGGGCGTTTTCTGATATCTTAAAGTTGGGGGCTGGCGTTTTTTTCACCACCTCTAACTCCTTAACCCTTTAGAAACAAACGATTTAAACGGAGGTACAAACGGGTACAAACGATTCTCCTTCGAATGGCGTTGGGCGTTTTTCGATATCTTAAAGTTGGGGGCTGGCGTTTTTTTCACCACCTCTAACTCCTTAACCCTTTAGAAACAAACGATTTAAACGGAGGTACAAACGGGTACAAACGATTCTCCTTCGAATGGCGTTGGGCGTTTTTCGATATCTTAAAGTTGGGGGCTGGCGTTTTTTTCACCACCTCTAACTCCTTAACCCTTTAGAAACAAACGATTTAAACGGAGGTACAAACGGGTACAAACGATTCTCCTTCGAATGGCGTTGGGCGTTTTCCGATATCTTAAAGTTGGGGGCTGGCGTTTTTTTCACCACCTCTAACTCCTTAACCCTTTAGAAACAAACGATTTAAACGGAGGTACAAACGGGTACAAACGATTCTCCTTCGAATGGCGTTGGGCGTTTTTCGATATCTTAAAGTTGGGGGCTGGCGTTTTTTTCACCACCTCTAACTCCTTAACCCTTTAGAAACAAACGATTTAAACGGAGGTACAAACGGGTACAAACGATTCTCCTTCGAATGGCGTTGGGCGTTTTCCGATATCTTAAAGTTGGGGGCTGGCGTTTTTTTCACCACCTCTAACTCCTTAACCCTTTAGAAACAAACGATTTAAACGGAGGTACAAACGGGTACAAACGATTCTCCTTCGAATGGCGTTGGGCGTTTTCGATATCTTAAAGTTGGGGGCTGGCGTTTTTTTCACCACCTCTAACTCCTTAACCCTTTAGAAACAAACGATTTAAACGGAGGTACAAACGGGTACAAACGATTCTCCTTCGAATGGCGTTGGGCGTTTTTCGATATCTTAAAGTTGGGGGCTGGCGTTTTTTTCACCACCTCTAACTCCTTAACCCTTTAGAAACAAACGATTTAAACGGAGGTACAAACGGGTACAAACGATTCTCCTTCGAATGGCGTTGGGCGTTTTCTGATATCTTAAAGTTGGGGGCTGGCGTTTTTTTCACCACCTCTAACTCCTTAACCCTTTAGAAACAAACGATTTAAACGGAGGTACAAACGGGTACAAACGATTCTCCTTCGAATGGCGTTGGGCGTTTTTCCGATATCTTAAAGTTGGGGGCTGGCGTTTTTTTCACCACCTCTAACTCCTTAACCCTTTAGAAACAAACGATTTAAACGGAGGTACAAACGGGTACAAACGATTCTCCTTCGAATGGCGTTGGGCGTTTTCCGATATCTTAAAGTTGGGGGCTGGCGTTTTTTTCACCACCTCTAACTCCTTAACCCTTTAGAAACAAACGATTTAAACGGAGGTACAAACGGGTACAAACGATTCTCCTTCGAATGGCGTTGGGCGTTTTCGATATCTTAAAGTTGGGGGCTGGCGTTTTTTTCACCACCTCTAACTCCTTAACCCTTTAGAAACAAACGATTTAAACGGAGGTACAAACGGGTACAAACGATTCTCCTTCGAATGGCGTTGGGCGTTTTCCGATATCTTAAAGTTGGGGGCTGGCGTTTTTTTCACCACCTCTAACTCCTTAACCCTTTAGAAACAAACGATTTAAACGGAGGTACAAACGGGTACAAACGATTCTCCTTCGAATGGCGTTGGGCGTTTTTCGATATCTTAAAGTTGGGGGCTGGCGTTTTTTTCACCACCTCTAACTCCTTAACCCTTTAGAAACAAACGATTTAAACGGAGGTACAAACGGGTACAAACGATTCTCCTTCGAATGGCGTTGGGCGTTTTCCGATATCTTAAAGTTGGGGGCTGGCGTTTTTTTTCACCACCTCTAACTCCTTAACCCTTTAGAAACAAACGATTTAAACGGAGGTACAAACGGGTACAAACGATTCTCCTTCGAATGGCGTTGGGCGTTTTTCGATATCTTAAAGTTGGGGGCTGGCGTTTTTTTCACCACCTCTAACTCCTTAACCCTTTAGAAACAAACGATTTAAACGGAGGTACAAACGGGTACAAACGATTCTCCTTCGAATGGCGTTGGGCGTTTTTCGATATCTTAAAGTTGGGGGCTGGCGTTTTTTTCACCACCTCTAACTCCTTAACCCTTTAGAAACAAACGATTTAAACGGAGGTACAAACGGGTACAAACGATTCTCCTTCGAATGGCGTTGGGCGTTTTCCGATATCTTAAAGTTGGGGGCTGGCGTTTTTTTCACCACCTCTAACTCCTTAACCCTTTAGAAACAAACGATTTAAACGGAGGTACAAACGGGTACAAACGATTCTCCTTCGAATGGCGTTGGGCGTTTTTCGATATCTTAAAGTTGGGGGCTGGCGTTTTTTTCACCACCTCTAACTCCTTAACCCTTTAGAAACAAACGATTTAAACGGAGGTACAAACGGGTACAAACGATTCTCCTTCGAATGGCGTTGGGCGTTTTCCGATATCTTAAAGTTGGGGGCTGGCGTTTTTTTCACCACCTCTAACTCCTTAACCCTTTAGAAACAAACGATTTAAACGGAGGTACAAACGGGTACAAACGATTCTCCTTCGAATGGCGTTGGGCGTTTTCCGATATCTTAAAGTTGGGGGCTGGCGTTTTTTTCACCACCTCTAACTCCTTAACCCTTTAGAAACAAACGATTTAAACGGAGGTACAAACGGGTACAAACGATTCTCCTTCGAATGGCGTTGGGCGTTTTCCGATATCTTAAAGTTGGGGGCTGGCGTTTTTTTCACCACCTCTAACTCCTTAACCCTTTAGAAACAAACGATTTAAACGGAGGTACAAACGGGTACAAACGATTCTCCTTCGAATGGCGTTGGGCGTTTTTCCGATATCTTAAAGTTGGGGGCTGGCGTTTTTTTCACCACCTCTAACTCCTTAACCCTTTAGAAACAAACGATTTAAACGGAGGTACAAACGGGTACAAACGATTCTCCTTCGAATGGCGTTGGGCGTTTTCGATATCTTAAAGTTGGGGGCTGGCGTTTTTTTCACCACCTCTAACTCCTTAACCCTTTAGAAACAAACGATTTAAACGGAGGTACAAACGGGTACAAACGATTCTCCTTCGAATGGCGTTGGGCGTTTTCCGATATCTTAAAGTTGGGGGCTGGCGTTTTTTTCACCACCTCTAACTCCTTAACCCTTTAGAAACAAACGATTTAAACGGAGGTACAAACGGGTACAAACGATTCTCCTTCGAATGGCGTTGGGCGTTTTTCGATATCTTAAAGTTGGGGGCTGGCGTTTTTTTCACCACCTCTAACTCCTTAACCCTTTAGAAACAAACGATTTAAACGGAGGTACAAACGGGTACAAACGATTCTCCTTCGAATGGCGTTGGGCGTTTTTCCGATATCTTAAAGTTGGGGGCTGGCGTTTTTTTCACCACCTCTAACTCCTTAACCCTTTAGAAACAAACGATTTAAACGGAGGTACAAACGGGTACAAACGATTCTCCTTCGAATGGCGTTGGGCGTTTTCCGATATCTTAAAGTTGGGGGCTGGCGTTTTTTTCACCACCTCTAACTCCTTAACCCTTTAGAAACAAACGATTTAAACGGAGGTACAAACGGGTACAAACGATTCTCCTTCGAATGGCGTTGGGCGTTTTCCGATATCTTAAAGTTGGGGGCTGGCGTTTTTTTCACCACCTCTAACTCCTTAACCCTTTAGAAACAAACGATTTAAACGGAGGTACAAACGGGTACAAACGATTCTCCTTCGAATGGCGTTGGGCGTTTTTCGATATCTTAAAGTTGGGGGCTGGCGTTTTTTTCACCACCTCTAACTCCTTAACCCTTTAGAACAAACGATTTAAACGGAGGTACAAACGGGTACAAACGATTCTCCTTCGAATGGCGTTGGGCGTTTTCCGATATCTTAAAGTTGGGGGCTGGCGTTTTTTTCACCACCTCTAACTCCTTAACCCTTTAGAAACAAACGATTTAAACGGAGGTACAAACGGGTACAAACGATTCTCCTTCGAATGGCGTTGGGCGTTTTTCGATATCTTAAAGTTGGGGGCTGGCGTTTTTTTCACCACCTCTAACTCCTTAACCCTTTAGAAACAAACGATTTAAACGGAGGTACAAACGGGTACAAACGATTCTCCTTCGAATGGCGTTGGGCGTTTTTCCGATATCTTAAAGTTGGGGGCTGGCGTTTTTTTCACCACCTCTAACTCCTTAACCCTTTAGAAACAAACGATTTAAACGGAGGTACAAACGGGTACAAACGATTCTCCTTCGAATGGCGTTGGGCGTTTTCCGATATCTTAAAGTTGGGGGCTGGCGTTTTTTCACCACCTCTAACTCCTTAACCCTTTAGAAACAAACGATTTAAACGGAGGTACAAACGGGTACAAACGATTCTCCTTCGAATGGCGTTGGGCGTTTTTCGATATCTTAAAGTTGGGGGCTGGCGTTTTTTTCACCACCTCTAACTCCTTAACCCTTTAGAAACAAACGATTTAAACGGAGGTACAAACGGGTACAAACGATTCTCCTTCGAATGGCGTTGGGCGTTTTCCGATATCTTAAAGTTGGGGGCTGGCGTTTTTTTCACCACCTCTAACTCCTTAACCCTTTAGAAACAAACGATTTAAACGGAGGTACAAACGGGTACAAACGATTCTCCTTCGAATGGCGTTGGGCGTTTTTCGATATCTTAAAGTTGGGGGCTGGCGTTTTTTTCACCACCTCTAACTCCTTAACCCTTTAGAAACAAACGATTTAAACGGAGGTACAACGGGTACAAACGATTCTCCTTCGAATGGCGTTGGGCGTTTTCGATATCTTAAAGTTGGGGGCTGGCGTTTTTTTCACCACCTCTAACTCCTTAACCCTTTAGAAACAAACGATTTAAACGGAGGTACAAACGGGTACAAACGATTCTCCTTCGAATGGCGTTGGGCGTTTTCCGATATCTTAAAGTTGGGGGCTGGCGTTTTTTTCACCACCTCTAACTCCTTAACCCTTTAGAAACAAACGATTTAAACGGAGGTACAAACGGGTACAAACGATTCTCCTTCGAATGGCGTTGGGCGTTTTTCCGATATCTTAAAGTTGGGGGCTGGCGTTTTTTTTCACCACCTCTAACTCCTTAACCCTTTAGAAACAAACGATTTAAACGGAGGTACAAACGGGTACAAACGATTCTCCTTCGAATGGCGTTGGGCGTTTTCCGATATCTTAAAGTTGGGGGCTGGCGTTTTTTTCACCACCTCTAACTCCTTAACCCTTTAGAAACAAACGATTTAAACGGAGGTACAAACGGGTACAAACGATTCTCCTTCGAATGGCGTTGGGCGTTTTTCGATATCTTAAAGTTGGGGGCTGGCGTTTTTTTCACCACCTCTAACTCCTTAACCCTTTAGAAACAACGATTTAAACGGAGGTACAAACGGGTACAAACGATTCTCCTTCGAATGGCGTTGGGCGTTTTTCCGATATCTTAAAGTGGGGGCTGGCGTTTTTTTTCACCACCTCTAACTCCTTAACCCTTTAGAAACAAACGATTTAAACGGAGGTACAAACGGGTACAAACGATTCTCCTTCGAATGGCGTTGGGCGTTTTCCGATATCTTAAAGTTGGGGGCTGGCGTTTTTTTTCACACCTCTAACTCCTTAACCCTTTAGAAACAAACGATTTAAACGGAGGTACAAACGGGTACAACGATTCTCCTTCGAATGGCGTTGGGCGTTTTCCGATATCTTAAAGTTGGGGGCTGGCGTTTTTTTTCACCACCTCTAACTCCTTAACCCTTTAGAAACAAACGATTTAAACGGAGGTACAAACGGGTACAAACGATTCTCCTTCGAATGGCGTTGGGCGTTTTCCGATATCTTAAAGTTGGGGGCTGGCGTTTTTTTCACCACCTCTAACTCCTTAACCCTTTAGAAACAAACGATTTAAACGGAGGTACAAACGGGTACAAACGATTCTCCTTCGAATGGCGTTGGGCGTTTTTCGATATCTTAAAGTGGGGGCTGGCGTTTTTTTCACCACCTCTAACTCCTTAACCCTTTAGAAACAAACGATTAAACGGAGGTACAAACGGGTACAAACGATTCTCCTTCGAATGGCGTTGGGCGTTTTTCCGATATCTTAAAGTTGGGGGCTGGCGTTTTTTTCACCACCTCTAACTCCTTAACCCTTTAGAACAAACGATTTAAACGGAGGTACAAACGGGTACAAACGATTCTCCTTCGAATGGCGTTGGGCGTTTTCCGATATCTTAAAGTTGGGGGCTGGCGTTTTTTTCACCACCTCTAACTCCTTAACCCTTTAGAAACAAACGATTTAAACGGAGGTACAAACGGGTACAAACGATTCTCCTTCGAATGGCGTTGGGCGTTTTTCGATATCTTAAAGTTGGGGGCTGGCGTTTTTTTCACCACCTCTAACTCCTTAACCCTTTAGAAACAAACGATTTAAACGGAGGTACAAACGGGTACAAACGATTCTCCTTCGAATGGCGTTGGGCGTTTTCCGATATCTTAAAGTTGGGGGCTGGCGTTTTTTTCACCACCTCTAACTCCTTAACCCTTTAGAAACAAACGATTTAAACGGAGGTACAAACGGGTACAAACGATTCTCCTTCGAATGGCGTTGGGCGTTTTTCGATATCTTAAAGTTGGGGGCTGGCGTTTTTTTCACCACCTCTAACTCCTTAACCCTTTAGAAACAAACGATTTAAACGGAGGTACAAACGGGTACAAACGATTCTCCTTCGAATGGCGTTGGGCGTTTTCCGATATCTTAAAGTTGGGGGCTGGCGTTTTTTTCACCACCTCTAACTCCTTAACCCTTTAGAAACAAACGATTTAAACGGAGGTACAAACGGGTACAAACGATTCTCCTTCGAATGGCGTTGGGCGTTTTCGATATCTTAAAGTTGGGGGCTGGCGTTTTTTTTCACCACCTCTAACTCCTTAACCCTTTAGAAACAAACGATTTAAACGGAGGTACAAACGGGTACAAACGATTCTCTTCGAATGGCGTTGGGCGTTTTTCGATATCTTAAAGTTGGGGGCTGGCGTTTTTTTCACCACCTCTAACTCCTTAACCCTTTAGAAACAAACGATTTAAACGGAGGTACAAACGGGTACAAACGATTCTCCTTCGAATGGCGTTGGGCGTTTTCCGATATCTTAAAGTTGGGGGCTGGCGTTTTTTTCACCACCTCTAACTCCTTAACCCTTTAGAAACAAACGATTTAAACGGAGGTACAAACGGGTACAAACGATTCTCCTTCGAATGGCGTTGGGCGTTTTCCGATATCTTAAAGTTGGGGGCTGGCGTTTTTTTCACCACCTCTAACTCCTTAACCCTTTAGAAACAAACGATTTAAACGGAGGTACAAACGGGTACAAACGATTCTCCTTCGAATGGCGTTGGGCGTTTTCGATATCTTAAAGTTGGGGGCTGGCGTTTTTTTTCACCACCTCTAACTCCTTAACCCTTTAGAAACAAACGATTTAAACGGAGGTACAAACGGGTACAAACGATTCTCCTTCGAATGGCGTTGGGCGTTTTTCGATATCTTAAGTTGGGGGCTGGCGTTTTTTTCACACCTCTAACTCCTTAACCCTTTAGAAACAACGATTTAAACGGAGGTACAAACGGGTACAAACGATTCTCCTTCGAATGGCGTTGGGCGTTTTCCGATATCTTAAAGTTGGGGGCTGGCGTTTTTTTCACCACCCTCTAACTCCTTAACCCTTTAGAAACAAACGATTTAACGGAGGTACAAACGGGTACAAACGATTCTCCTTCGAATGGCGTTGGGCGTTTTTCCGATATCTTAAAGTTGGGGGCTGGCGTTTTTTTTCACCCACCTCTAACTCCTTAACCCTTTAGAAACAAACGATTTAAACGGAGGTACAAACGGGGTACAAACGATTCTCCTTCGAATGGCGTTGGCGTTTTTCCGATATCTTAAAGTTGGGGGCTGGCGTTTTTTTCACCACCTCTAACTCCTTAACCCTTTAGAAACAAACGATTTAAACGGAGGTACAAACGGGTACAAACGATTCTCCTTCGAATGGCGTTGGGCGTTTTTTCGATATCTTAAAGTTGGGGGCTGGCGTTTTTTTTCACCACCTCTAACTCCTTAACCCTTTAGAAACAAACGATTTAAACGGAGGTACAAACGGGTACAAACGATTCTCCTTCGAATGGCGTTGGGCGTTTTTCGATATCTTAAAGTTGGGGGCTGGCGTTTTTTTCACCACCTCTAACTCCTTAACCCTTTAGAAACAAACGATTTAAACGGAGGTACAAACGGGTACAAACGATTCTCCTTCGAATGGCGTTGGGCGTTTTTCGATATCTAAAGTTGGGGCTGGCGTTTTTTTCACCACCTCTAACTCCTTTAACCCTTTAGAAACAAACGATTTAAACGGAGGTACAAACGGGTACAAACGATTCTCCTTCGAATGGCGTTGGGCGTTTTCCGATATCTTAAAGTTGGGGGCTGGCGTTTTTTCACCACCTCTAACTCCTTAACCCTTTAGAACAAACGATTTAAACGGAGGTACAAACGGGTACAAACGATTCTCCTTCGAATGGCGTTGGGCGTTTTTTCGATATCTAAATTTGGGGGCTGGCGTTTTTTTCACCACCTCTAACTCCTTAACCCTTTAGAAACAAACGATTTAAACGGAGGTACCAACGGGTACAAACGATTTCTCCTTCGAATGGCGTTGGGCGTTTTTCCGATATCTTTAAAGTTGGGGGCTGGCGTTTTTTTTTCACCACCTCTAACTCCTTAACCTTTAGAAACAAACGATTTAAAGGAGGTACAACGGGTACAAACGATTCTCCTTCGAATGGCGTTGGGCGTTTTCGATATCTTAAAGTTGGGGGCTGGCGTTTTTTTTCACCACCTCTAACTCCTTAACCCTTTAGAAACAAACGATTTAAACGGAGGTACAAACGGGTACAAACGATTCTCCTTCGAATGGCGTTGGGCGTTTTCGATATCTTAAGTTGGGGGCTGGCGTTTTTTCACCACCTCTAACTCCTTAACCCTTTAGAAACAAACGATTTAAACGGAGGTACAACCGGGTACAAACGATTCCCTTCGAATGGCGTTGGGCGTTTTTCGATATCTTAAAGTTGGGGGCTGGCGTTTTTTTCACCACCCTAACTCCTTAACCCTTTAGAAACAAACGATTTAAACGGAGGTACAAACGGGTACAAACGATTCTCCCTTCGAATGGCGTTGGGCGTTTTCCGATATCTTAAAGTTGGGGGCTGGCGTTTTTTTCACCACCTCCTAACTCCTACCCTTTAGAAACAAACGATTTAAACGGAGGTACAAACGGGTACAAACGATTCTCCTTCGAATGGCGTTGGGCGTTTTTCGATATCTTAAAGTTGGGGGCTGGCGTTTTTTTTTCACCACCTCTAACTCCTTAACCCTTTAGAAACAAACGATTTAAACGGATGGTTACAAACGGGTTACAAACGATTCTCCTTCGAATGGCGTTGGGCGTTTTTCGATATCTTAAAGTTGGGGGCTGGCGTTTTTTTTCACCACCTCTAACTCCTTAACCCCTTTAGAAACAAAACGATTTAAACGGAGGTACAAACGGGTACAAACGATTCTCCTTCGAATGGCGTTGGGCGTTTTCCGATATCTTAAAGTTGGGGGCTGGCGTTTTTTTCACCACCTCTAACTCCTTAACCCTTTAGAAACAAACGATTTTAAACGGAGGTACAAACGGGTACAAACGATTCTCCTTCGAATGGCGTTGGGCGTTTTTTCGATATCTTAAGTTGGGGGCTGGCGGTTTTTTTCACCACCTCTAACTCCTTAACCTTTAGAAACAAACGATTTAAACGGAGGTACAAACGGGTACAAACGATTTCTCCTTCGAATGGCGTTGGGCGTTTTTTCGATATCTTAAAGTTGTGGGCTGGCGTTTTTTTTTCACCACCTCTAAACTCCTTAACCCTTTAGAAACAACGATTTAAACGGAGGTACAAACGGGTACAAAGATTTTCCTTCGAATGGCGTGGGCGTTTTCGATATCTTAAAGTGGGGGCTGGCGTTTTTTTTCACCACCTAACCTCCTTAAACCCTTTAGAAACAAACGATTTTAAACGGAGGTACAAAGGGTTACAAACCGATTCTCCTTCGAATGGCGTGGGGGTTTTTTCCGATATCTTAAAGTTGGGGGCTGGCGTTTTTTTCACCACCTCTAACCCTTAACCCTTTAGAAACAAACGATTAAACGGAGGTACAAACGGTACAACGATTTACTCCTTCGAATGGCGTGGGCGTTTATGATATCTTAAAGTTGGGGGCTGGCGTTTTTTTACCACCTCTCACTCCTTAACCTTTTAGAAACAAACGATTTAAACGGAGGTACAAACGGGTACAAACGATTCTCCTTCGAATGGCGTGGGCGTTTTTCGATACTTAAAGTTGGGGGCTGGCGTTTTTTTCACCACCTCTACTCCTTAACCCTTTTAGAAACCAACGATTTTAAACGGAGGTACAAACGGGTACAAACGATTCTCCTTCGAATGGCGTTGGGCGTTTTCGATATCTTAACGTGGGGGCTGGCGTTTTTTCACCACCTCTAAACTCCTTAACCCTTTAGAAACAAACGATTTTAACGGATGGTACAAACGGGTACAAACGATTCCTTCGAATGGCGTTGGGCGTTTTCCGATATCTTTAAAGTTGGGGCTGGCGTTTTTTTACCCCCTCTAATTCCTTTAACCCTTTAGAAACAAACGATTTAAACGGAGGTACAAACGGGTACAAACGATTCTCCTTCGAATGGCGTTGGGCGTTTTCCGATATCTTAAAGTTGGGGCTGGCGTTTTTTTCACCACCTCTAACTCCTTAACCCTTTAGAAACAAACGATTAAACGGAGGTACAAACGGGTACAAACGATTCTCCTTCGAATGGCGTTGGGCGTTTTTCGATATCTAAAGTTGGGGGCTGGCGTTTTTTTTCACCCCCTCTAACTCCTTAACCCCTTTAGGAAACAAACGATTTAAACGGAGGTACAAACGGGTACAAACGATTCTCCTTCGAATGGCGTTGAGCGTTTTCGATATCTTAAAGTTTGGGGGCTGGCGTTTTTTTCACCACCTCTAACTCCTTAACCCTTTAGAAACAAACGATTTAAACGGAGGTACAAACGGGTACAAACGATTCTCCTTCGAATGGCGTGTGGCGTTTTTTCAGATATCTTAAAGTTGGGGGCTGGCGTTTTTTTCACCACCTCTAACTCCTTAACCCTTTAGAAACAAACGATTTAAACGGAGGTACAAACGGGTACAAACGATTCTCCTTCGAATGGCGTTGGGCGTTTTTCGATATCTTAAAGTTGGGGGCTGGCGTTTTTTTCAACCCCTCTAACTCCCTAACCCTTGAAACAAACGATTTAAACGGAGGTACAACGGGTTACAAACGATTCTCCTCGAATGGCGTTGGGCGTTTTTCCGATATCTAAAGTTGGGGGCTGGCGTTTTTTCACCACCTCTAACTCCTCTAACCCTTTAGAACAAACGATTTAACCGGAGGTACCAAACGGGTACAAACGATTCTCCTTCGAATGGCGTTGGGCGTTTTTCCGATATCTTAAAGTTGGGGGCTGGCGTTTTTTTTTCACCACCTCTAACTCCTTAACCCTTTAGCAAACAAAACGATTTAACGGAGGTTACAAACGGGTACAAAACGATTCTCCTTCGAATGGCGTTTGGGCGTTTTCCTGATCTCTTCAAGTTGGGGGCTTGGCGTTTTTTCACCCTCTATACTTCCTTTAACCTTTAGGAACAAACG